>NC_057805.1:458501915-458580476 GCF_018294505.1 Triticum aestivum | reverse complement strand
CAGTGGTTGGGCGCAGCAGAGGCAGATGAGATTATCTCTCTGGAGCGCTCGGGCGCATGTGCGTGCGTGCGTGCGTGCGAGCTGTCGATGGATCGGCCTCGCACGTAGACGCAGGTGCCGGTTGCAGCGGCGCGCACGACAGAACTGGATGCCCGGAATGGCACAACAGCGACGGCCACGGCTGAAATTATTGTAGACCCCGCCCCGCCCGCCGGAGGAGAAGAACGAAGGAAGGAAAGAAAAGGTGGTTCCGCCGCAACGCAACGCAACGCGAGCGGCCGCGCTGTAAAGGAGGCACGAGGCGTACGCTTCCACCCCCACGCTCGAGGGGAATCCATCCATCCATCCATCCTTCCTTCGATGGGTATGGTAGGCTGCTACGAGTAGTACTATCCTGGCTAGCCTACTAGCCGTCCAGGGTCAGAAGAAGGAAGCTTCACGCAACGCAACACAGCACGGCTGATGATGATTTCTTCCAGGTAGCAAAGCGTCCTCGTGCGTGCTCTGCCTGTGGCGGCTCTGGAGGAACGTTTCTCCCTGTGTTTTCCCCTTTTTCCAGGGACGGACGAAATGGTCAGCGAGTCTCGGCGGCAGAGTTGTGTCGGGCCGGGTCACCTGCCAAGTTGCCCCGGGAACAAAACGGTACGCGCAGTGTAGCATCGGGTCGCACTGCTGCTACCGGACCGGACCGGACCGAACGGAGCGAAAGGCTTCTCTGCACCGATCGGCACGTGTGGTTCTACCTCTACTACTTCTACTTCTCTGCCTTGCAAGGGTGTGTGTTCCTTTCACGGCCGGAAGCAAAGCACAGGAGCAAGTGCCTGCCAATTCACTCCTCAAAGCGAATGCAGCCCCACTCAAAAATCAGCTTGCTTTGTTTCAACGAAAATCTGGGATTGCAGTACAAACACAAACACGATGACGCGAACGAGACCCGTGGCGATTTTAAACGAAAGAAGCTCGCACGAGGACTATATTGCTACAACCAGAGTTTACTGTCGTGCACAATGCTATTTGTCACTCGTGTAAGAAGATGAACAAAAGGTTGCCACACTATGCAAGATGACATGTAAAAAAGTGCAGCAGTGCTCTGATCGGCTCACAACCATTTTCTTGCTCCAAATGGCAAGAACTACAAGGTTTCTTTTTACCACATATATATGTCTGCAAGTCGACATCGACAGATTACACAGGCTCCTTTCATATAGCAAGCGCCGCCATCTGCACTCAGCGCGCCACCAATCAATTCGGCTCTCATTCCAGAAATCCAGGGGCAATGTAGGATGGATGCTGCCACACAGGAAGAAGCATGTATGCAAATCTAAATGCCCAAAACAGAAGAATGTGTGTGCCCTATGGATCACAAATACGGTTCAAACAAATGGTCGGTCAGACAGATAACTCACTCAAAAAGACTAATAAACACCAGTTGCAGATGGATCACTTCCTTTTAACCTTACTAATGATATATATGTTCCCTTATTGCAACATTGCTAATAGAGGATGACATCAATTTGCTGAAATAGCTATAACAGAACACGCAGAATCAATCAGCTAGAGAGCTTTTTGCCCTTTCGCTCTCAGGGATAATTCAATGATCCAGTAAAACCATGAGGAGGCTTACTTCTAGGCTAGCAACAACTAAAGGCAGAAGGGTCGACAACTCCCAGGAAACTTGTCACTAAATGGCCAGTAAAATGATCTAGTTTTGAAAACTCTGCTGCTTTGACACTCCATCAGAAACAGAACATCTCAAACTCGATTCAGTTGACTAACTAAAACATCAGTACATGGAAATATGAACTAAAACACCTGAGTCAAACAAACCCACAAGCAAACCATCACAACTAAAACTAGAACAATACCAGCATCTAATAGCACATACAAATTCACAACCAGCAAAACAACATATCATTACCAACTTACAAGCTGATAACACAATTCAGAAAAGCATATCATGAAGCAAGCTGGATGAATAAGAAACATAGCAGTGAATTGATAAACATGCTCTAGTTGCAGCCAAAGATAAATCAAGCATTGCTTAACAGGTTGTTCATCATCAACAGTGAAAGGCGAGCATTCTGGAAGTTGTTTCTAGATTATTAATATAACACTGTTTTTGCATAGTCTCGTATCTTTGAAATCACGAGCTGTTGATCCAAATTGCAAATGTAGAAATGGATTAGCAAGGAAAACAGAAGTATTAGAACTCAAGGGTTACATGAGTGCTGCCGCTCAGCAGATGTCCAGTTAACTGGGCAGAAGGCATAAATCCCTACGAAGAATCAGGGCTGGAGCAATTGAACAGGCTGCCTTTGTGCATACTATCATCCTTCATAAATATCCACTGCATCCAATCTTTATTCAGTGGACTCAGCAACCCATCACGGCGCAGTTATACACGAAGTTCCCGGATTGCCGTGTGGCAACCAAATTCCACACAGGCGGTTGCTCATCGGGAACCCAGGAATTAAGCTCAATGATGCCACCAATAGAAGTCCTTGGGCCTCCGATGACAATCAGCCGGTCACCACAGGCTCGGAAAGCAAGGCCCCAGCCATTCATCGACACAGACCGTTCAGGCAATTTCCCAAGAGCGATCCACTTATTATTCAGCTTGTCATACTTCTTCACATCCTTCTCACTGTAATCAGCTGCATAGAGCTGATTGTTGACAACTGCAATGAGTGGAGGAGCACCTGTCACTCCATTGAGGCCCTCAGACATGTTCTCAATGACCCTCCATGACCCCCGATTCAAGTCATATTCCTCACCACATGTCAGTACCTGGTTGTTGTTGGTAACACCACCAATCACATAGAACTTGCCATCCAAGAACACACCAGAACACATCTTCCTAGCTCTATTCATGCTGGGAAGGGGTGTCCAAGTGTGTGTCACAGAATCATACATCTCGGCAGAGCTCAGTATCTTTCCAGAAGCATCGGTGCCTCCAGCGACATACGCCTTTTCACCGACGCTTGTTGATCCAAACAAGCACCGGGGAGAGTTCATGGGATCAGCCCTTGTCCATGAATTGGTCAGGATGCTATATCTGAACACAATGTGTGCCATCCCAAACACAAGCAGCTCGGTGCCCACAGCCAGGGACTCCTTGTCAGAGCACATGAAGCATTCATCCGGTGGCATCTTGGGCACCTGGATCCAGCGCTCCCTGTAGGGGTCATAGGCGTCCCACTCCAGGACATTGCAGGAGAAGTAGACCCAATGCTCGGCGATGCCATTCTGCCGCCGCAGGCGGTAGATCTCCCCGTTGCGCACCAGGGAGTTGAAGTCCCTGTTGAGGGAGGCGACGGAGCCATAGTCCGACCTGGAGAGCCGGAGGAGGCAGTTGATGGAGAGGTCGCGGCCAATCTCGCCAATGAGATTGGCCCCAGAGCCTTGCTGCTCCCCTCCGCCGCTGCCGGAGGAGGCATGGCGGCTGGAGCCGTGGCTCTCGGTGATGTCCGGCGTGTGCGGCTGCGGGGAAGGCGACTTGCTGCGCTTCCCGCTGCTGCTGCCGCCGGCGTCTACCTCCTCCATGTCTTCCGCGCGGAAGTCTTCCGGCGCGGGCCGCTTGCTGCCGCTGAGGAGGAACGCCCAGTCGGAGTCCGGGTCGCAGTAGCTGGGCAGGGAGCGCGAGACGAGGCAGGATTTGCCCTCCAGCATCATGGCTTCTCCCCCTCCCGCTCGGCTTATTATCTTGTCGGATGAGACTGATCCGGAAAGGGAGAAATCTGGGCGTGCTCGCTGATCTCCTAGCCGCGATCTGCAATAATAATGGAATTAACAGGGGAGGGAGGAAAGTAAGCGCGGACGAAATCGGCGAGAAGAAACGGATCAGGAACAGGGGCATTTGAGATCTGAGAGGGGCGCGTGAAGAAAACAAGGCGTAAAAATCGAATCTTCCGGCGAGAACCCAACCGATCTGCCGCCCTCCCACCCCCAAATCGCTCCCCCGAGAACCAAACCAAATCTTTCCCCCGCCCTCCGCGGCGGCCCCGCCGGGCGACGCGAATCCAGGCGGAGAAGCAGGGGGCGGCTCCATCCAATCCAATCCAATCCAATCCAACAGAGAAAGGAAGAACATGCGCAGGAGGGGCAAGAAAGAATCACCTAACAGCAACAAATCGAACCCATGGCAAGATCACGCGCGGGCCCGCCCAAGGAAATCTGGACTGAGAGATCGCGGCCGGCGGCCCAATCAGCGCGCCCCCATCGCCGCGGCGCCCGAGAAATCCCCACCACCAACTCCTTCTGCCCCCTCCGTCCTACCAGATGCGCGAGCGAGCGAGCAAGCAAGCAAGCGAGCAAGGAAGGATTTATACCTGTAGAGAGAGATAGATAGATGGCTCTATCTACTGCTGCCACTTGGTTACAACTGCCCCTTCTAATGCTTCTGCCCCTGCTGCAGCCCTCTGCCGCTGCCCCTCGCCCCCCGCCTCTCTCTCCTCTCTTGTAGTCCTCCTCCCCTCCCCTCCCCTGCCCTGGTGTGTGCGCGCTGCCCTCCTCCCTCGCCCCCTCTCGTGCGTGCGTACTACTTGGGGAATTGGGATTCGCCTCTCGCTTTATTTCTTTCCCTTTTTATTCCCCCTTTTTTTTTCTCTCTCTCCCCCCACCCCTTTCCCGTCCGTCTGTTTTGGCTCGTCGGAATTGGAAACCGGGCAGGCCGCAGAAATAGAAAAATGCCCCAGCGGCCACCGGCCAGCTCACCTGAAGCTGAGGTGGACTCACTCTCTCTCCCCCCACTCCCTCTGCCTGTACGCCCGCACGTCTCCCGCGTATCTATCCATCCCTCGCTCGCTCGCCGCCCCCTGCCTGCCTCGTCTGATTGGCAGCGTTGGCGGTAGCAGTATAAAATTATCCCTTCTCCTCGTGAAACAATTTTCTTTCTTTCTTTGTTCCCGTCCTTGTCCCGGCCTGAGGGGCTATTTGCTCGTCGTTTGCACGGGCCGTTTGCGCCAGGCTCGCTCGGGGTCGCTTTGGTTATCTGCTATGACAAGTGTGCTTATTGTAATGGTATATGCGTTTGTCTTGTGATGCTGGGGTTATCTAGACTTCTTTTGAAACTGCTGCACAAACCATACATCAGCTCTTCTGATCCCCTCGAAGTAAAAAGAATGCGCCAGCTCTGGTGAGCCTGGAGGACCGTGTAGTATGGTGTGGGATGACAACTTTAGTTGTCAAGCATGGTAACTTTTTTTCGGATGACAAGTTTCAGTTCTTTTTCTTTAGCTTTGTTTTTTCTGTTCGGATGGCAATTTTAGTTGTAAAAACGTCAGGGCGGGGTTGCTTCGTGTCACACGTGTGGAACTTATCATTTGGGTAAATTTTAGGAGGCACCCAAACTAACTGCTCGAGCTCACACGTAAACCAAGTCGCTTTACCGCCGTTTTGGCATGACGGTTCTTATTTTGTAACAGGTCCAACATTTTCATGAGTGACATGTGAGCTAGAGTGCTCGACCTGGGTGGCATTTGAGTGAAATGTAGAAAATGTCATGCAATATTTTTAAAGAAAAAAACCAGGTGGTTAATTACTGCCAAAGAAACCGTTGAAAAATCAAAAGGGATGGCCTCGCTTATAAAGATAATTAAGAGCGAATCCGGTGAAAAGCCCTACATGCTTGTTAGCTCGTGCAAATATGGACCACAATGAATGTAATGAATGTGGGCATTTTCGAAAACGTTTCCTCAATGTCCTCTGTCATCGTCGCCCGAGATAAATGGGGAAGCTTCCGGATGGGTTTTTGACTGGCGTAAAGCACTTGAAGTCCATCATACCACGAGAGGAGCCTTTTTCCCCGTATTCCCATCATCGGATATGTCATGTAAAAATAATTAATGAGAAAAGACAAAGCTTTTGCGCATGTTTAAAATAAAAATTGTAAGTTAGGAGCACGTAGTGTTCTCGAGGGATTACCTTGTTGTCATAAAACGCATGAGCTGGTGCATGTGTGGTGTGGAATCTTATACCATGATGACTATTACACAAAACTACAAACAAACATATGTACAATTGATTTATGTACCTTGAACAAAAAGGGATCACTTGTACCAGAAAAAAAGAATAGGATTCACCCAAACTATAGCTTGAGCTCGTAAGCCAAAATGCTTTCCCTTTTTGACCCTACTGAGTGATTGGCAATGCTATTACCTTGTCTTGGCCTGAGAGGCTATTTGTCCGTCATTTTGCACAGCCGTATGTGCCAGCTCGAGGTCGGTTTAGCCAACTTGGTTATTTGCTATGACAAGTGTACTTATTATACTGGTATTCGTTTTGTCTTCTCATGTTGAGTTTGTGCTGTACTCCCTCCGGTCTAAATGCTCTTATATTTCTTAGAGGGAGTACGTATCTAGATTTTTTTTGAAAACTGCACAAAACTATACAACAACTCTTCTAATTACCTGAAAAATCATCAGCTCTTGTGAGCTAGGAGGATCTTGCGGTGTGGGAGCTTATATCACCGTGGATTTCTCAAAACTACAAGAAAATAAACTTAAGAGCAAACCTAATTGGTTTGTGTACCTTGTGGGGGAAATAGTTGCACAACATGTATAATAAATTTTAGGATGCATCCAAACTAACAACTCGAGCTCACACACAAGCCAAATTGCCCCTAATGAGACTCCCATTCTTTCTTCAACAGATGAGATTCAAATTGGATCCGAAAGATGACGCAACCAAACAAGCATGTGTTGGAAATATGCCCTAGAGGCAATAATTTTGTATTATTATATTTTCGTTATTCATAACTAAGAGTTTATGTTTCATGTTGCTAACTGCTATGATCCTGGAATATGCGATTCAGTGGAAAACTCATATGCACGTGTGGAATGATAAACGACAAAACAATAGGTTCCCGGTCCCGCCTCTAGGACTGGCTCAAGTGTTGTTGGTGATCAGGTTTCCGGATCTTGGGTTATTGTTAAGCGTAACGATAGTCCTGAAATAAACATTGAGGATATGACATTAGAAGAACGATCATATTGAATCGACTCAAACATGTATGTTATACTTTGTGATTACATCGTGTGAAATCATCTGTTATAACACGAAGTGTTAGCATGTGTTTTAGTTCCTCAGACCATGAGAGTGTATCGGTCACTTCCTACCAAACGGTGGGCTTTGGGGTTGCTCAAACGTCACCTGTAACAAGGTGATCATAACGACAACTTTCAGGCTCACCGGAAAGTTTGCCAAGTGACCGAACAGCTCGAGAGTGGGATTTGCTCCTCCGACGATGGAGAGATGTTCTTAGGGCCCTCTCGGTGTGACGGCATCCAGCATCGTCTGGCCAGACACAGGTGACTACGTCACGGGGATGCCGGAACAAGTTAACAAGAAATAAGAACAGAACCGGTGACGGGAGCAACGGTATAGTGGGCATGGTGATGACTCAGGAGGATACCAATGCACACCGGGTTTTGTAAAGTATCGCGAAGCAAAGGGAACATAACACGATAACCAAAGGTTCACTTGAATATCATTCATGTAATCATAGGGACCGATATGGATGTCCACGGTTCCGCTATCGGTCATTGAACAAAGGGGTTTCGTTCATGTCTATGATTTACTGAACCTACGGGGTCACAAGCTTAAGGTAATCATGATCTGTTGGGTGTTAGTAAGACGGGAGTGATGAGAATACAATTGTGAAATTGTTTTATTAATATCCGGAATAGTTCCGAGAGGTTCCGAAAGCATTTCGGGGTCACCGGAAGGGTTTCGGTGAGTATCAGGTAATACCGGGTATTATCGATTAATTATATATAGGTGAAAATGTTTTCAGAGATGTTAAATTATATATATAATGCTCTGAAAATATTCAGTTTATTTTATATTTAATTAAAATATCAACGGGCCTAAAAAGTCCAAGAGGTGGAAGGCAACTTGGGCCACAAGGCCCAAGTAGGAAGTGGCGCCCCCCTTGCCATATAAGGGGGGCCGAATCGGACTAGGGGAGGAGTCCTACACTCCTACTCCTCCCCCTTGGCCGGCGCCCCAAGGAGGGACTTTCCCTCCTTGGTGGCTTCCCTCTCCTCCCCTCCTAACCTATATATACTAGAGGATTTATCCCTATTGATATACAAGTTTTGGAGCCTCCTCTAGTTGATCTAGTTTTTTTTCTAGTTGGTCCTAGTTGACTAATTAGAGCTAGCCCTAGCCACCTCTAATCCTCATAATTAGAAGCCCACTGTGGTTCTAAACTCCTCCATCTAATTCTCCGACGACGATTAGCTCTGGACGGTGAAGCGTTGCCGGATCATGAAGACCGTACGCTTCACTAGTACGCGTCAGTCCTAAACAAACGGTTTTTAACCCCTTTCCACGACGGCATTTGGAACCGTCGCCAAGTGAGTGTGGGCGATAGGGGGGTCCTTCCCACACGACCCAGAAACCGTCGGGGATATGCCCTCCTGGCACACACGCTCGGCAAAATGAGGTCGTGTGCGACCGGCGAGCGCTCAAATACGAAAATACGTACAGTAGAGCTAAAAAATTACAATTATACGCGCGAAATTATTTCTGGTCACAAGTACATCCCACACAGCCAGTCCCCGCTAACCGTTTCCGTTCATATGTACATCCCACACAGCCGCTTCAAGGAAAACGTTTCCGTTCACAGGTACATCACACACAATTTTTCCCGTTAAATCGTTTGCGTTATTGAATGTATCACACACTGTCCGTAGAAAAAACTGTGTGGCAAAGGCTGTCCATCACACACAGTTTTTATGTGGTAAACGTTTGCGCAAGGTGGCCTAACACAAACAGTTTTCAAGAGAAACTCGTGTGTGATTGTTCATTGATCCAACATGGTTTATTCCTAGAAACTGTGTGCGTTGCCTGAGGTCATCGCCCACGGTATTTTTTCAATAACCGTTTGCAATATCAAAACCCAATTAGCAGGCTGATTTGCCATTAGCAGGCTAATTGTCCTATTATTAATAATCCATTTATTAATCTAATTGACATTCATATTAAGCACATAATATATTTCATTCATATTAAGGAAGCAGAATTTCATAATTGAAATACATCAGAGTACAACATGATATAGCTTCAGCACTCAGCTACCCCATTACACAACTGCACCAGCACCAAGTTCCACATGCAACATGTAGAACCTTTCGAAATTAGCATCATAGACGGTATATAGACAGATGCATCTCATCTGGAAAACTGCTGAAGCGGAAGGCGAATATTGAGCCTTCATTCATGTTGAAGGTCTTTGCAACTTTAGGCCAGTGCCTGTGGATGGTTGACCGTCCGTCCTTCGTCCTCTTCAGGAACACTTCAATATTGAACCGTGGGTGTTGTATGAAAACCTTCCTCGCCTCCTGACCATAGAGGTGGTTTGAGAGGTAATCATCAGTGAACTGCTTTTGAAAGGCCTGCAAACAAGGATGTGCATAAATATATTCTCTATATTGGAAATGGGGCAAAGGAATAAAAAAAGGCAAGGTATAATAGTTAGTACCATCTTGTAGTGAACTGATGTATTCTTCATTGTGCACACAAAGATCTTGTTGTTTTTTGTCGCTAATTTCTTTATCCTAACAATCTTTCTGAGTTTCTTGATTTGATTGATATTCATGGACAACTCATTTCCCATATGCAAAAAGGGTCGAACAGTGGGTCAAAACTGTCGGCGTCCTGGGAACGGTGGTCCCCAGACTTGCCTGCCTGCGGTCCACGGCGTGGCTCCACTAACGGCCCGGTACGACCCATCTTCACCAGAAAACACTCAAGACCCTCGCGAGGCGGACGACACAAGACCTCCTCAGGGGCAGCCTCACTAGGCTGGCTCGCGAGGAGCGGAGAGATCAAGGCGAGGGGCACCTCGTGAAGTTCCCGTGACGTGAGCCATGACGAGCAAGGTGATAACCCACAAGTATAGGGGATCAATTGTAGCCTCTTTCGATAAGTAAGAGTGTCGAACCCAATGAGGAGCTAAAGGTAGAACAAATATTCCCTCAAGTTCTATCGACCACCGATACAACTCTACGCACGCTTGACGTTCGCTTTACCTAGAACAAGTATAAAACTAGAAGTACTTTGTAGGTGTTGTTGGATAGGTTTGCAAGAATATAAAAAGCACATAAATAAAAAGTAGGGGCTGTTTAGATAAAGACACAACTAAATTAGTTTTAGTAGAGAACTTTTTGTCACGAGAAAGTTATTTGTCCTTAGGCAATCGATAACTAGACCGGTAATCATTATTGCAATTTTATTTCAGGGAGAGACGTAAGCTAACATACTTTCTATTCTTGGATCATATGCACTTATGATTGGAACTCTAGAAAGCATCCACAACTACTAAAGATCATTAAGGTCCCAACCATAACATTAAAGCATCAAGTCCTCTTTATCCCATACGCAAACAACCTACTTACTCGGGTATATGCTTCTGTCACTCACGCCACCCACCATAAGCAAATCATGAACATATTGCAAACCCTACAGCGGGGATCCCTCACGCTTGCGCAACACGGAGAGCACCATAGGACAGCACCAATAATAAAACATGCAACTCAAACCAATCACGATCATCAATTAACCCATAGGACAAAACGGATCTACTCAAACATCATAGGATAGCCATACATCATTGGGAAATAATATATAGCGTTGAGCACCATGTTTAAGTAGAGATTACAGCGGGTAAAAGAGGGGTTACACCGCTGCATAGAGGGGGGAAGAGTTGGTGATGACGGCGGTGAAGTTCTTGGTGAAGATTGCGGTGATGATGATGGCCCCGGCGGCGTTCCGGTGCCACCGGAAGAGAGGGGGAGAGGGGCCCCCTTCTTCTTCTTCTTCTTCTTCTTCCTTGACCTTCTCCCTAGATGGGAGAAGGGTTTCCCCTCTGGTCCTTGGTCTCCATGGCATGGGAGGGGCGAGAGCCCCTCCGAGATTGGATCTGTCTCTCTGTCTCTCTCTGTTTCTACGCTGCGGTATTCTGCCCTTTCACCGTTTCTTTTATAACCGGAGATCCATAACTCCGATTGGATTGAAACCTTCGCCCAGATTTTTCTCCGAATTAGCTTTCTTGCGGCCAAAGAAGAGTAGTAATCGCCTTACGGGGTGCCCACGAGGGTCAGGGGCGCGCCCAGGGGGGCAGGCGCGCCCCCCTGCCTCGTGGCCCCCTCGGGCACCGTCTCGCGTTGATTCTTCTTCCCATATTTCACAAATATTCCAAAAATATTCTCCGTCCGTTTTTATCCCGTTTGGACTCCGTTTGATTTGGGGTTTCTGCGAAACATAAAACATGCAACAAACAGGAACTGGCACTGGGCACTGGATCAATATGTTAGTCCCAAAAATAGTATAAAAAGTTTCCAAAAGTATATGAAAGTTGTATAATATTGGCATGAAACAATCAAAAATTATAGATACGACGGAGACGTATCAGCATCCGCAAGCTTAATTCCTGCTCGTCCTCGAGTAGGTAAATGATAAAAAAGATAATTTTTGATGTGGAATGCTACCTAGCATAATCTTGATCATGTAATCTAATCATGGCATGAATATTAAGACACGAGTGATTCAAAGCAATAGTCTATCTTTTGACATTAAGACAATAATACTTCAAGCATACTAATAAAGCAATCATGTCTTTTCAAAATAACATGGCCAAAGAAAGTTATCCCTACAAAATCATATGGTCTGGCTATGCTCCATCTTCACCACACAAAATATTCACATCATGCACAACCCCGATGACAAGCCAAGCAATTGTTTCATACTTTTGATGTTCTCAAACCTTTTCAACTTTCACGCAATACATGAGCATGAGCCATGGACATAGCACTAGGTGGAATAGAATATGATGGCGGAGGTTGTGTGGAGAAGACAAAAAGGAGAAAGTCTCACATTGACGCGGCTAATCAACGGGCTATGGAGATGCCCATCAATTGATGTCAATGCAAGGAGTAGGGATTGCCATGCAACAGATGCACTAAGAGCTAGAAGTGTATGAAAGCTCAAACTGAAACTAAGTGGGTGTGCATCCAACTTGCTTGCTCATGAAGACCTCGGGCATTTGAGGAAGCCCATCATCGGAATATACAAGCCAAGTTCTATAATGAAAATTCCCACTAGTATATGAAAGTGATAACTCAAGAGACTCTCTATATGAAGAACATGGTGCTACTCTGAAGCACAAGTGTGGTAAAAGGATAGTAACATTGCCCCTTCTCTCTTTCTCTCTCATTTTTTTCTTTTTTTTGGCCTTTCTCCTTTTTTCCTCTCTTTTTTATTTTTTCCGTCCGGAGTCTCATCCCGACTTGTGGGGGAATCATAGTCTCCATCATCCTTTCCTCACTGGGACAATGCTCTAATAATGATGATCATCACACTTTTATTTACTTACAACTCAATATTACAACTCGATACTAGAACAAAGATATGACTCTATATGAATGCCTCCGGCGGTGTAGCGGGATGTGCAATGATCTAGCGTAGCAATGACATCAAAAAACGGACAAGCCATAAAAACATCATGCTAGCTATCTTATGATCATGCAATGCAATATGACAATAAATTCTCAAGTCATGTATATGATGATGATGGAAGTTGCATGGCAATATATCTCGGAATGGCTATGGAAATGCCATGATAGGTAGGTATGGTGGCTGTTTTGAGGAAGATATAATGAGGCTTATGTGTGATAGAGCGTATCGTATCACGGGGTTTGGATGTACCGGCGAAGTTTGCATCAACTCTTGAGGTGAGAAAGGGCAATGCACGGTACCGAAGAGGCTAGCAATGATGGAAGGGTGAGAGTGCGTACAATCCATGGACTCACATTAGTCATAAAGAACTCATATACTTATTGCAAAAGTTTATTAGCCCTCAAAGCAGTACTACTACGCATGCCCCTAGGGGGGTAGATTGGTAGGAAAAGACCATCGCTCGTCCCCGACCGCCACTCATAAGGAAGACAATCAATAGATACCTCATGCTCCAACTTCGTTACATAACGGTTCACCATACGTGCATGCTACGGGAATCACAAACTTCAACACAAGTATTTCTACAATCCACAACTACCCACTAGCATGACTCTAATATCACCATCTTTATATCGCAAAACTATTGCAAGGAATCAAACACATCATATTCAGTGATCTATAAGTTTTATGTAGGATTTTATGACTAACCATGTGAATGACCAATTCATGTCATCTCTCTAAATAGATATAAGTGAAGCAAGAGAGTTTAATTCTTTCTACAAAAGATATGCCCACGCTCTAACAAATATAAGTGAAGGAAAAGAGCATTCTACAAATGGCGGTTTTCTATGTGAAGAGAAACAGGCAATCCAAACTTCAAATGATATAAGCGAAGCACATGAAGCATTCTATAAAGCCATACTCAAAAGATATAAGTGAAGTGCAAAGAGCATTCTATAAATCAAACAAGGACTATCTCATACCAGCATGGTGCATAAAATAAAAGTGAAAACTAAATGCAAAAGACGCTCCAAGATTTGCACATATCGCATGAATGAAACGAATCCGAAAACATACCGATACTTGTTGAAGAAATATGGATGCCTTCCGGGGCATCCCCAAGCTTAGACGCTTGAGTCTCCTTGAATATTTACTTGGGGTGCCTTGGGCATCCCCAAGCTTGAGCTCTTGCCTCTCTTCCTTCTTCTCACATCGAGACCTCCTCGATCTTCGAACACTTCATCCACACAAAACTTCAACAGAAAACTCGGTAAGATCCGTTAGTATAATAAAGCAAATCACTACTCTAAGTACTGTTGAAAACCAATTAATATTTTGTTTTTTCATTTTAGCTACTGTAATATAACTTTTCCATGGCTTAATCCACTGATATAAATTGATAGTTTCATCAAAACAAGCAAACTATGCATCAAAAACAGAATCTGTCTAAAACAGAACAGTCTGTAATAATCTGAACATTCACCATACCTCTGGTACTTCAAAAATTCTGCCACAATTAGGAAACATAAAAAATTTGTATATAAAGACAGTGCAAAAAGTTTCAGAACCGTTTAATGTTCCAGTAAAAAATGTAAAATCGCGCACTACAGCCAAAGTTTCTGTCCTGCACCGCACAAACCAACAAGCATTGTAAACATCCTAAAGGCAAACCTTGGCACATTATTTTTATAATACAATGGAATTGTACAAGGGGATAATTATTTTTTTTGAAAAGTTTCTGTAATCAAGATTCACAAAGTTTCCATGAGCATGAACAAAGTTCAAGGAGCTCCCCCACTTCAACAATGCTTGTCTCTCTCACTTTCACTTTCCTTTTTGAAAAGTTTTGAGTTCCCCTCTTTATTTATTTTTGTTTTTAAACTTTATAAAAGCACTCAACAGAAATAAATGACTCTCTAAAACTTCCGGGTTGTCTCCCTGGCAGTGCTTTCTTTAAAGCCATTAAGCTAGGCATATAGTGCTCAAGCAATGGATCCACCCGGATCCCAAGGTATATCAAAACCAATTTTAATTAACAATGATTTAGCATTTAGTAGTGAGCACAAAGCAACATATATCAAGCAATGACGAAATCTAACTCTCTTCCTATGCATCGGCATGTCATAAAAGAACAATTCATGCACACAAAGTAAAGGCCAATGCATAGTATAAACCGTTTCTTGCAATTTTATCGTGTTGGAAACATAAAGAGGAGGAGATGTAGTTCCTCTCTCATAATAATTGCAAGTAGGAGCAGCAAGCACATGCATATTATATTCATCAAAATCATCATGTGCAACGGTAAAAGGCAACCCATCAATATAATCCTTAATAAGTGCAAACTTCTCCGATATAGTGTAGTTTGGAGAATTCAAAAAGATAATAGGACTATCATGTGTGGGTGCAATAGCAGCAGTTTCGTGTTTAACATAAGGAACTATAGCAAGTTCATATCCATAAGCATAATTCATATTGGCATCTTGGCCACAAGCATAGCAAGCATCATCAAAAAGGGATATTTCAAAAGAATCAACGGGATCATAACAATCATCATAGCATTCATCCTTCGGTATGCACGAAGGGAAAATAAACAATGTATGAGTTGAAGAGTTACTCTCATTAGAAGGTGGGCACGGGTGAGCAATCCGCTCTTCCTCCTTTTGTTCTTCGCTCTCCTCCTCATCTTTTTCATCCAATGAGCTCACAGTTTCATCAATTCCTTCTTCCATAGACTCCTGCAAAATATTAGTCTCTTCTTGGACAGCGGACGAGTCCTCAATATATGGTTTAATATAAGGATTAGAAGCATAATTATCATAGCAATATTTAAGTATGGCCAAATTTTCAGATTTGTAGAGAATAGCATCACACTCTTCAATAAAAGAAGCAATTTCACAAGTACCCCTAAAAGCAACAAATTCTTCAATTTGTTGAACATCATAGTAATTATAAACACCCTTAGTATACGAAGATACGATTCCATTATCACTAAACTCACATTGGTAAGGAAGGTGTTTCTTGGGGTTTTTAGAACAACAAGTATAATCATATATTTCACATAGATTCCAAGCATAGCACTGCAAACGATGAATTTGATCCAATAAAAGTTTCCCCTTTTCAGATATGCGGTGTCGCACATAACAAGCATGCTCATCTAAAGATTTTCCTCAACTAAGCTAGTTGGGGTTTCAGCACGAGCACATAGGGATCGAAGATGATCCAAGTAAAAAGCTTCAGGAGTGTGATAGATTTTGAGTGGTTCTTCAACCATTGGTTCAGTAGGTACAAGTAATTTTTTTTGGTATTTTGCGTTTCCTACCCATAACTAAAGATAGAAAACAAGAGCACAAAATAAAAACTACTTAGTTATAAAGCAAACAAGCACACACGAGAATATTCACCCCACGCTATTACTCCCCGGCAACGGCGCCATAAAAAGGTCTTGATAACCCACAAGTATAGGGGATCAATTGTAGCCTCTTTCGATAAGTAAGAGTGTCGAACCCAATGATGAGCTAAAGGTAGAACAAATATTCCCTCAAGTTCTATCGACCACCGATACAACTCTACGCATGCTTGACGTTCGCTTTACCTAGAACAAGTATAAAACTAGAAGTACTTTGTAGGTGTTGTTGGATAGGTTTGCAAGAATATAAAAAGCACGTAAATAAAAAGTAGGGGCTGTTTAGATAAAGACACAACTAAATTAGTTTTAGTAGAGAGCTTTTTGTCACAAGAAAGTTATTTGTCCTTAGGCAATCGATAACTAGACCGGTAATCATTATTGCAATTTTATTTGAGGGAGAGGCGTAAGCTAACATACTTTCTCTTCTTGGATCATATGCACTTATGATTGGAACTCTAGCAAGCATCCGCAACTACTAAAGATCATTAAGGTAAAACCCAACCATAGCATTAAAGCATCAAGTCCTCTTTATCCCATATGCAAACAACCTACTTACTCGGGTATATGCTTCTGTCACTCACGCCACACACCATAAGCAAATCATGAACATATTGCAAACCCTACATCGGGGATCCCTCACACTTGCGCGACACGGAGAGCACCATAGGACAGTACCAATAATAAAACATGCAACTCAAACCAATCACGATCATCAATTAACCCATAGGACAAAACGAATCTACTCAAACATCATAGGATAGCCATACATCATTGGGAAATAATATATAGCGTTGAGCACCATGTTTAAGTAGAGATTACAGTGGGTAAAAGAGGGGTTACACCGCTGCATAGAGGGGGGGAAGAGTTGGTGATGACGGTGGTGAAGTTGTTGGTGAAGATTGCGGTGATGATGATGGCCCTAGCGGCGTTCCGGCGCCACCGGAAGAGCGGGGGAGATGGCCCCCCTTCTTCTTCTTCTTCCTTGACCTTCTCCCTAGATGGGAGAAGGGTTTCCCCTCTGGTCCTTGGTCTCCATGGCATGGGAGGGGCGAGAGCCCCTCCGAGATTGGATCTGTCTCTCTGTCTCACTCTGTTTCTGCGCTACGGTATTCTGCCCTTTCACCGTTTCTTTTATAACCGGAGATCCGTAACTCCGATTGGATTGAAACCTTCGCCCAGATTTTTCTCCGAATTAGCTTTCTTGCGGCCAAAGAAGAGCAGTAACCACCTTACGGGGTGCCCACGAGGGTCAGGGGCGCGCCCAGGGGGCAGGCGCCCCCCTGCCTCTGGCCCCCTCGGGCACCGTCTCGCGTTGATTCTTCTTCCCATATTTCACAAATATTCCAAAAATATTCTCCGTCCGTTTTTATCCCGTTTGGACTCTGTTTGATATGGGGTTCTGCGAAACATAAAACATGCAACAAACAGGAACTGGCACTGGGCACTGGATCAATATGTTAGTGCCAAAAATAGTATAAAAAGTTGCCAAAAGTATATGAAAATTGTATAATATTGGCATGAACAATCAAAAATTATAGATACGACGGATACCTATCACAAGGCCAGGCGGGGCGCCAGGCGGGCGCCAGCAGGCGCAGAGTACTGGTTTCCTCTTTAGTGCTAAAGGAGCAGGCGCAGGGGAGGAGTCCCGAGGCATTAGGCAAAGGTTTCCATATCAGTGCAACGAGACCAAGACTAGCAGGACGGCAGGACGGAGGTCATCGCGGAGCCCACGACGTCGTCACCACCAGAGCCTTTGGCAGGCGAAGACCACCTTTTGTCAGGATAGCTTGTACTAGCTGTCCCCCTTCAAATTGGTCGTTGTGGGATCCCTTCCCGCCTAAACATTTGGGAAGAGGACCTGGGCCTCCATAAATAGGACTAGCCACCACCATAGGAGGAAACTGATCTTGGATCGGATCCATTCCGTCCTCACACGCACCAGCTCACCGAGCTCAAGAACACCTCTCCTCGGGAGGCTATTCTTCCCTTGTACTTGTTCATCCTCAGCCTACGAGGCAATCCACCACACCACACTGGGTTCGTGCCTTGTCTTGATATTTGCGCCTGCTACCTTCCCCCTTCCGAGCACCTCGCGAGTGGGGGCCGGGCGTGGCGTGCACGCGCCGCGCGCTACCCCGCCATGACTGGCGCTCGCTCCTCTCGGGCGAACTAGCAAACTCTTCGGGAGCCGCAAAACCTCGCGATCCCGCAAAGGACTCCCCTCGGAAGAAATGCACATCCGCAGCTGCCAGATCAATTTGAAGCCCGACTGGACTAAGGTAAGTTACGGCGGCAAGCCCGCAAGGGGCTCGTAAGCTCACAAAAGCGCATTTCAAACCTAGCCTAAGAAGTAAAATGGTAGTCTGTTTACATGAGGGGCTCCCCCTCCCCAAAATTCTCTTACATCATGAGGGGCCATGCCCAATCTTTTGCATGCAGGTTCAAAATAAAGGAGCGCGGGCTTAGTCGGACATGTCGCTCGCCGTGTCTTCCGAATCACTCCCGGGCATGCTACTGGCGCTATCTTCACTGTCATCAACCGTGCCGCCCTCATCCGCCGCGACCACCACCGCGTCATCATCAGAAGCAAAGGCCCGGACCAGAGCATCCTGCTACCTCTTGAGCATGTGTTGGTTTCCCCTTGAAGAGGAAAGGGTGATGCAGCAAAGTAGCGTAAGTATTTCCCTCAGTTTTTGAGAACCAAGGTATTAATCCAGTAGGAGACTACACGCAAATCGCCTAGTACCTGCACAAACAATCAAGAACCTTGCAACCAATGCGATAAAGGGGTTCTCAATCCCTTCACGGCCACTTGCAAAAGTGAGATCTGATAAAGATAATAAGATAAATATTTTTGGTATTTTTGTTGTATAGATTGAAAAGTGAAGATTACAAAATAAATAGTAAACTAAAATTATAGATCGGAAACTTATATAATGTAAAGTAGACCCGGGGGCCATAGGTTTCACTAGTGGCTTCTCTCAAGATAGCATATATTACGGTGGGTGAACAAATTACTACTGAGCAATTGATAGAAAAGCGCATAGTTATGAGAATATCTAGGCATGATCATGAACATAGGCATCGCATCCGTGTCAAGTAGACCGAAACAATTCTGCATCTACTACTATTACTCCACACATCGACCGCTATCCAGCATGCATCTAGAGTATTAAGTTCATAAGAACGGAGTAACACATTAGGCAAGATGACATGATGTAGAGGGATAAACTCAAGCAATATGATATAAACCCCATCTTTTTATCCTCGATGGCAACAATACAATATGTGTCGGTTCCCTTTCTGTCACTGGGATCGAGCACCGCAAGATTGAACCCAAAACTAAGCACTTCTCCCATTGCAAGAAAGATCAATCTAGTAGGCCAAACTAAACCGATAATTCGAAGAGACTTGAAAAGATATCAAATCATGCACATAAGAATTCGGAGAAGAATCAAATATTGTTCATAGATAATCTTGATCATAAACCCACAATTCATCGGATCTCGGCAAACACACCGCAAAAAGTATTATATCGAATAGATCTCCAAAAACATCGAGGAGAACTTTGTATTGAGAACCAAAGAGAGAGAAGAAGCCATCTAGCTAATAACTATGGACCCGAAGGTCTGTGGTAAACTACTCACACATCATCGGAGAGGCTATGGTGTTGATGTAGAAGCCCTCCATGATCGAATCCCCCTCCGGCAGATTGCCGGAAAAGGCCCCAAGATGTGATCTCACGGGTACAGAAGGTTGCGGCGGTGGAAAAGTGGTTTCGTGGCTCCCCTGGATGTTTTCAGGGTATAAGAGTATATATAGGCGAAAGAAGTAGGTCGGTGGAGCTACGAGGGGCCCATGAGGGTGGGGGCGCGCTTACCCCCCTGGGCGCGCCCTCCTGTCTCGTGGCTGCCTCATTGCATCTCTGACTTCCACTCCAAGTCTCCTAGATTGCATTTGTTCCAAGAAAGATCCTCGCGAAGGTTTCGTTACGTTTGGATTCCGTTTGATATTCCTTTTCTGCGAAACACTGAAATAGGCAAAAAAACAGCAATTTGCACTGGGCCTTCGGTTAATAGGTTAGTCCCAAAAATAATATAAAAGAATATATTAAAGCCCATTAAACATCCAAAACAGATAATATAATAGCATGGAACAATAAAAAATTATAGATACGTTGGAGACGTATCACATCGACATTGTCGTCCACCCAGCGCGCTAGGTTGTCCCGGATGATCTCGGGCACTGGAGCAATGGTGGCATCAAAGTCAAAGTTAGGATTGATGTTCTGGAGATGGCTGAAAATGCGGGAAAACACGCGCCCGAGGAGGCCTCGGCTCTTCTCCTCGACAAGCTCGCGAGCCCTCTCAGCCCAGTTCTCCAGGCGTGTCACGACATTAGTGAAGAAGCGAGGTGGCTGGCATAGTCTTCCGCGTGGGGATGAGGGGCGTGTTCATCACAAATAGCGCCCAGCGCCTGGTTGGCCCTCGTTCCGAGGTCCCGGAGCATGGGGGTGTGCTCGCGCTGCAACGTCTGTCGGCGGATCGCATCCTCCCTGCTCTGCTGCTTGAGGGACTCAACAGCGGTAACCCGTTGATGAAGCGGGAGCAGCTCAGCACGGGTGGAGGCCAACTCGGCCTGCACGGAGATCTAGCTGCCTTCTTGCGCTGCTCCGCCTCAGCCAACCTTGACCTGAGGGCGGTGGTCCTGCCCTCAGCTCCGGCTTCCATGAGCTTCAGCTTCAGGTCGTACCTATTGGCAAGATCAGCGCAAGCCTCGGCCACCCCGCGGTCAACGTCCTCCTGGGCCCAGGCCTCGCGCACGCTGGCAGCATCCTCCACTTGGGCAAGATGGCGCTCCCTCGTCTCCAACCACTCAAGCTCAAGGCTGCGCTTCGTGGCCTCCAGAATCAGCGCTTCCTCGCACCTCAAGATCTCCTCCTCGTCGAACGGCACCCCCTTCATCGACGCCAAGGCAGCTCTGCGCGCCTCCACTTGCTGCTCCAGGGAGGCATTCAGGGCCTGGAGCTCCTGCCCGCGCTTCTCGGCGACCTCGTGGCGGTGGTCTGCCTCCCTGGCCTCCTCCAAGGCTCGGGCGCTGGCCTCGTGCGAGGTTGCCAGGGATGCCTCGGCCTTTGCGTTGGCGTGCTCACGCTAGAGGCGCTCGAGGTTAATGGCCACCTTCAGTTGGTACCATTCGTCCACTAGCCGGAGGCCCTCGGTTTCAAGACGAACGTCAACGTCCACGAGTTCTTCCCCAAGCCGGCTCAGCGCACCCATCGCCTCCCGGAAGAGCTCGTGACGGACGGCACCCCGCTTGCGCGCAAGCTCGAGCGCGCGACCGGGTCCATCCTCCACGACAGGGGTTGTCGAAGGAGCCCGAAGTGGCTTGCTTCCTCCCAGCAGAGGGCTGGAGGCCGGCGCCTTCCAGTCGCCCTGCGGGCCTCGACAGAGGCCCGGAGGGGCGGAGGCCCATTGCTCGAAGAAGAGGCCAGGATCGAGGTTATCCAGCCACCGTCAATAACCAGGGGAGGAGCCCTTGGCACACCTTCCGCACCCCAGTCCGGACCGCGAAGGAAGGGCGGCAAGAACGCGGGATCAAGACGCCAGGTCGGCACGCCCATTTCTCTCGCCGACCTTGCACCGAGCACATCGGGCTGTCGTGAGGCGCTCAGAGTCAACGGAGGACTCGAGACAGGAGGAGGTTGCCTCTCGGGGGATTTCGTCACCTTGGCAGAAGGGGCCCTGAGAAACCATGGTCAGGAGGGAAAACAACACTCAAGAAATTACAAAGATAAGGTACTCACTCATCTAGAGCAATGTACTTTCTCTGCTTCAATGGCCGGAAGGTATCACCGCTGCAGCTTGGAGACCCCTTCCTCTTGCGGAGCGCATCGAAGTTCGGTCGGAGCCAGCCGAAGCCTTGGATGTGGTCACCAGCACTAGGCACAGCTGGTGAGGCTCCTGAGGAGGCGACCTCGGGAATGCTGGGCTGCGGGGAGCTCTCAGGCTCCGCTTCACGGCGGCCCGCCGGGGCCTCGGGGGCTTCAGCCTCAGGAGCAGCGGATTGCATCGTCCCCCCAACCATTTCCCCGGGATGGTGGTCTCGAGCCCCAGGAGATGGCGCCTCAGGAGCCTCGAGCGGCGCCCGCCCCACAACAGCCGCGTCTCCAGCACTCGACAGTGCTCGCCCCCCTGCGCCCACTTCTGGGGCGAGCTCCGCGCTGGCGGCAAGCAAGGGAACCACGAAGACAGGGCTCTCGCGAGGCCCTTCAAGACCAGCTGGAGATAGTCCCCACTCATCGAAAGGGGGCATCTGCCTCGTGAACTTCACCTTGTTCGAGCAGCAATACAAGAGAGAACCCTCCTCCGGCATGTTGGCTCGCCCGTCAGGATCTCGAGCACAGTTTGTTGTGCCTCAAGAGGAAGCCCGGACTCGTGAAGCCTCATGCGGTCCTTGCTGCCAGACAAGGTCCACATTGGTCGAGAATGGCGCTGGAGTGGAGCAACACGACGCCGGACGAACTCCTTCACCACCATGGGCGCAGTCACACCAAAATCCTTCAGCCTCTTCAACCGGCGCCAGACATGGGTAAGGCGCGGATCAGCGAGCCTCTCATGGCCCCAGCCGAAGCTGGGAACGGCGGGCGCTCACGGAAGCGAGAGCAGGGGGCTGAGCACGCTGACGTCCATGAACACCCACCGCTTCCAGAACCCGCTCGCAGACGGCGGGAGCTCGAAGTCAATCCTCGAGCCAGCCGTCGCAGCCACGGCCTGGAAGCTCAAGCATCCCGAGAACTGCCGAGGGTCGGTCAGGTGCAGGGAGAAGAAATGGCGAAGTAGGGCCACGGAAGGAGCAATGCCCACCATGGCCTCGCAGACGAAGGCGAAGACAGCAAGAAGGACGATGGATTGGGGATCTAGGTGCAGCATGTGGATCTGGTAATGGGAAAGCACAGCGTTGAAGAAAGTGGAGAAAGGGGGAATCAGGCCTGCCCATAGGGCGTCAAGGAGGATGTGGACCTCAGTGACTGTCCTACCAACAGAGGCGTGGGATGCAGGCCAGGCCACCGTCTTCCCCCATTCGTTGAAGTCGGTGGTGAGCGTTGGGCGAACCTTGTCCATGGCTTCCTGGTTGAGCACCACCGACAGCTCGACGGCTGGCTCAAGGGCTGGAGGTGGTTCGGCTGAGGACTGGGACTTCTTCTTCCCCTTCTTCGTTTGACTCGGCGCCATGGAGACGGAGAGGACAGAGCTCAGGTCGGATTGGAAGAGGGGGCTGTTGTTTCAGGAAGGCGGAAGAGTTGGGGGAGTGCGTCGCCAGCGATGAAGGGGTAACTGTGTAGCTTGCGGTGGCCGCCTAGCCAGGCGGATATCAAGGCTGCGTGGGGAAGCGGGGATGCCCACGTCCTGTCAATCGCCACACGTCAATCAAGGGCACAGGCGGTTGGTGAGGGAGTCCTGGATTAAGGGGTCCTCGGGCGTCCGGCCTATGTGACGTGGGCTTGACTAATGGGCCATGAAGATACAAGACAGAATACTCTCTCCCGTGTCCGGATGGGACTCTCCTTGGCGTGGATGGCAAGCTTGGCGTTCGGATATCAAGATTCCTTTCTCTGTAACCGACTTTCTACAACCCTAGTCCCCCTCCGGTGTCTATATAAACCGGAGGGTTTAGTCCGTAGAGGCAATCATAATCATACAGGCTAGACTTCTAGGGTTTAGCCATTACGATCTCGTGGTAGATCAACTCTTGTAATACTCATATTCATCAAGATCAAGCAAGCAGGAAGTAGGGTATTACCTCCATAGAGAGGGCCTGAACCTGGGTAAACATCGTGTCCCCTATCTCCTGTTACCATCGACCTTAGACGCACAGTTCGGGACCCCCTACCCGGGATCCGCCGGTTTTGACACTGACATTGGTGCTTTCATTGAGAGTTCCTCTGTGTCGTCACTAGAAGGTTCGATGGCCCCGTCAATCATCTACGATAATGCTACCCTAAGGGAGGCTTTCCTCCCCGGCTAGATCTTTGTGTTCGGCGGCTTCGCACTGTGGGCCAACTCACTTGGCCATCTAGAGCAGATCGACAGCTACGCCCTAGGTCACCAGATTAGTTTTGGAAACCTGGACTATGTCGCTGACGTCCGAGGAGACTTGATCTTCCAAGGATTCGCGACCCCAACCTCCGCTCTGGCCTTAGATCCGGAGCGCGTCGCCAGGCCCGAAGACGGGCTTCCTGAGCCCGCCGGACTATCTGCGGCCACTAAACCCAGTACGGGAGAGTTGGATGAAGTAGCGTTGCTGGTAACCATCACGAAGCCAGACCCTTCTCCGAACACTGGCTCGAAACCCTCGGAGTCAACACCGTGTGAGTTCGGCCGAGGAGTCTCCCTCCCGCCGTACTTCGCGGACTCTCTCCTCTCTGGCCGAACCTCACCTCTAAGCGAGGCTCTGGACTTAATGCGATCCCTTGTCATTACAAAGGAGCAACTTCCGAACTACGCCCAGCCCGGACTAGGGGCTGAGAGCAGGGAATTTTATGTCCCACCCACCACCCACTTCATAGCCACTGTCAAGGACTTAACCGACATGCTCGATTACGGCTCCAAAGACATCGACGGTATGGACGACGATGTCGGAGAAGAGCTGGCCCAAAACCCGCTGTTTACCGGACGTTGGACGGCCACCTCTTCGTATGACGTGTACATGGTGGATACACCCAAAGAGAATAACGACGGTGACAAAAAAGATCCAGTCGAGGATAAACCTCCTGGGATACAGCCAAAGCACCGACGTCAGCGGCGCCGCTCTAAATCACGTCGTAGAAAAGATAGCAATACCGGCACAAGAGACAACAACACTCCGGATGGCGCCGAAGACAGAGAAGACCCCGACGAGCCAATTGCCGAACAGGACGATCGGGAAGATGGGCAGGTCAGCCCTGATGAACAGGCCGTAAACGAAGACTCGGAGGACAGTAATTATCTCCCACTCTCTGAGGATGAGGTGAGCCTCGGTGACGAAGACTTTAACATGCCTGAGGAACCTCTCGAGCAGGAGCGCTTTAAGCGCCGGCTAATCGCCACTTCAAGGAGCCTAAAAAAGAAGCAGCAGCAGCTTCAAGCTGATCAAGATCTTCTCAATGACAGGTGGACTAATGTCCTGGCAGCCGAGGAATACGGCCTTGAGCGCCCAACCAAAAGTACTCAAAGCGCAAATTGTTACCTCAATTCGATGATGAGGCGCTGGAGCCCGTACCATCAGCGTGTAATGCGGCTGACCGACCACCACGTGGCCGGGACAAAGCGGCAACCCAAGACGAACACCAGCCCATACCACCCCGCCGTAAAGGCAGGGACATAACAGCTCGGGGTTATACATATGACCCACGGCAGGACCTAGACAATAGAGCAGGTCAGACCAGATCGATCTACGGATCGCGGGGGTGTGCCCCGAAGCGCGACGACGGCCATCTAGCCGGACGTGACAAACATAACCACGCCCGGGCCGAAAACTATAGATGGACTCCATCCGAGCTACGTCGCGACTTGGCCCGATACAGAGGCGCCGCACACCCCCTTTGCTCCACTGATGAAGTAATGGAACACGAATTCCCAGAAGGGTTTAAACCCGTGAACATCGAATCATATGATGGGACAACAGACCCCGCGGTATGGATTGAGGATTTTCTTCTCCATATTCATATGGCCCGCGGTGATGATCTTCATGCCATCAAATACCTCCCGCTAAAACTCAAGGGACCAGCTCGGCACTGGTTGAACAGTCTGCCCGAAAACTCCATTGGCAGCTGGGAGGACTTGGAAGACGCCTTCCTTGACAACTTCCATGGTACATATGTCCGACCTCCGGACGCCGACGAGTTAAGTCACATAGTTCAATAGCCTGGAGAGTCAGCCAGGAAATTCTTGACTAGGTTCTTAACTAAAAAGAACCAGATTGTCGACTTTCCGGATGCCGAAGCCCTAGCGGCCTTTAAATATAGCATCTGCAATGAATGGCTCGCCCGACACCTCGGCCAAGACAAGCCGAAGTCCATGGCAGCCCTCACGGCGCTTATGACCCGCTTTTGCGCGGGCGAAGATAGCTGGCTAGCCTGTAGCAATAACAATGCAAGCGAACCTGGCACTTCTGAAGCCAGAAATAGCAACGAAAAGCCCCGACGCAACAGACACAAGCATCGAAGCAACGGTGACAATACCGATGACACGACAGTCAACGCCGGACTCAGTGGCTCCAAGTCCGGCCAGCGGAAGAAGCCATTTAAAAGGAACAACCCGGGCTCATCCGGCTTGGACCGCATACTCGATTGTCTATGCCAGATACACGACACCCCCGATAAACCAGCCAATCACACCAACAGAAGTTGTTGGGTTTTTAAACAGGCCGGCAAGTTAAATGCTGAGAACAATGAGAAGGGGTCGCAAAGCAAGGACGATGACGAGGAGCCCTGTCCACCGAACACAGGGGGACAGAAGAAGTCTCCCCCTCAGGTCAAAATGGTGAATATGATATATGCTACCCATATCCCCAAGAGGGAGCGCAAGCGCGCGCTCAGGGACGTCTATGCGATAGAGCCAGTCGCCCCAAAATTCAACCCATGGTCGTCCTGCCCGATCACCTTCGATCGCAGGGACCATCCGACCAGTATCCATCATGGCGGTTCAGCCACACTGTTCCTGGACCCAATAATTGATGGATTCCACCTCACGCGAGTCCTCATGGACGGTGGCAGCAGCCTCAACCTGCTCTATCAGGATACAGTGCACAAAATGGGCATCGATCCATCAAGGATCAAGCCCACCAAAACTACCTTTAAAGGAGTTATACCAGGTGTAGAGGCCCGTTGCACGGGCTCAATCACATTGGAGGTCGTCTTCGGATCCCCGGACAACTTCCGAAGCGAAGAGTTGATGTTCGATATCGTCCCCTTCCGCAGTGGCTATCACGCACTGCTCGGACGAACCGCATTCGCTCGATTTAATGCGGTGCCACACTATGCTTATCTCAAGCTCAAGATGCCCAGACCACGCGGTGTCATAACAGTCAATGGAAACACGGAGCGCTCCCTCCGTAGCGAGGAGCACACCGCGGCCCTGGCAGCGGAAGTACAGAGCGGCCTTTTAAGGCAGAATTTTAATTCAGCGGCCAATCTCCTGGACACTGTCAAACGAGTCCGGACTACTCCGCAGCGTGACAGTCCGGCTCGTCAGGAGTTAGACTAGCAATTCGATCTCCGTCTCAGTCCTGGCCAAGTGGCGGCATACATACCGCGTGTACATAACTACGCACTCAAAATACCATGGGCAGAGACGGAGGCATAACCAGACTGTGGTCCATAATAAGGCTCGACCTTCCCTGGACACACATACTTCCACTTTTCTTTTTATCCTTTTCAGTTTTCTTTTCCACAGGCCCCTCGCGGCGGCCTGCTCACCGGTCCTTTCGAAGGACGGATACACCAAGGCGGCAAGTAGCACAGATGTGTGGGGGAATCTCTAGATGTTTTTCTCGACGATCATTCTACCTGTTTTCAGGACCCACACGCAAGCTCCCCCCTTGATCTTGGCATGTTAAATAGCCCGGTTGCTTATGGCACTATTTGTACAAATACGCTTTGACGTATTAATCAAATTATAATGAAAACAGTTTGCGGTCCAACTTATGTGGCACTAGCTTACTACTTCATTTTATTTCGCTATTCTTATCGATTGCACCCGTACACTCTGGTACGCTTTAATTCGCCAGGGGCTTCATTGCGCTCCATACTATGGCAACAAAGTCCGAACACTTTTACAGTACAGGTCGGCACCCCGAATTTAGCATTATATGCATTGGCTCCGAATCATGTTTTTGGTCAATAGTTGAGTTGCCCGGCTCCTGTGCTTACTACCTTATGTTCCGCTCTATCGGCTAGGGTAGTAAAGGGAGAACTACTGCGATTGTGTTTCTGGTTTATCCGAGCAAACACCTCAGTAGAGAAAGCCGAAAACTGACTGTCATGATGTGGCGAGAGCTAGTCAGCTATTCGGAGGTTCAAAATCTTTTGCGATTTTTTCCGCCTTGTGCGACGAATCAGCCTTCACCTAATCAGGTGTCTACAGCACCCTAGTCCGGATTAAATACTAGCTAGGGGCTGCGCCTACATTTCTATTTGTCAAACTCCTATGGCTAAGTGAGTGTAAGGGCATTTTTATCCCTTAGTTGGTTTTGGTGATTGATGACAATGCTTTTGCGGACTAATCATGTGCATTGAATATTTCAGATATATTGACTAGGCACAAGATGATTTGGTTCCCCTCGAAGGCTATGGAAGACGGCCTTTCTCTTCGTTTCTTTTCGGTGGTATTGAGTTGTAGGGAAGCCGTACTATTAAGAGGGGGTCCGCGTTGGAAAGGTTGGGTGGATTCATCACGTACACATCTTCCTTTGCACCTCCTTTCCTCTAGCCTTTGGAGTATCCTATGTTTTCCTTGTCTATGCAAATATTGCTCTTTCTTGCTGAACTAGGGCGTGCGGTAGTACTGCTCCTTAGAGCAGTAGTACCGCAGGACCTTGCGGTAGTACCGCCCGCTGGTGCGGTAGTACCGCAAGGGCCCATGGTAGTACCGCTTCTAGTAAGCGGTAGTACCGTGGTATCTGACTTAGTTCCGCAAGTACGCGGCAGTAAGGGGCGGATGTAATTTTTTACATCCGCGCCTCGCGCGGTAGTACTGCTGCTGGCTTACGGTACTACCGCGTCGGGTTTTTGCATCAACTCCAACTCTGCGGAAGTAGCCACGGATGTAATTTTTTATATCCGTGCCTTCCCATCTCTGGACAGCCCCTGCCTTGCGGTAGTACCACAAGGGGGAGCGGTAGTACCGCACCAGCAGTACTACCGCCCTCTGCTTTAGTGCATTTTAGGCTGTTCTGGTCTCTGCTGCATGGGCGGTAGTACCGCGGGACCCTGCGGTAGTACCGCGTGCCCCTGCGGTAGTACCGCGCCTCAGGTATGGTAGTACCGCGTTGCGCAGGCTGAGTTGGTGGATAACGGTTGGATTTGTTCTTCCACTATATAAGGGGTGTCTTCCTCCTCTAGTTGACCAACTCTTCTACCTCCAGGCTCCATTGTTGCTCCAAGCTCCATTTTCGCCCGATCTCCTTCCCTAGCCAATCAAACTTGTTGACTCTCTAGGGATTGGTTGAGAAGGCCCCGATCTACACTTCCACCAAGAGAAATTTGAATCCCCCCACTAATCCCTTGCGGATCTTGTTACTCTTGGGTGTTTGAGCACCCTAGATGGTTGAGGTCACCGCGGAGCCATAGTCCATTGTGGTGAAGCTTCGTGGTATCGTTGGGAGCCTCCAATTAAGTTGTGGAGATTGCCCCAACCTTGTTTGTAAAGGTTCGGTCGCCGCCTCCAAGGGCACCAATAGTGGAATCACAGCATCTCGTATTGTGTGAGGGCGTGAGGAGAATACGGTGGCCCTAGTGGCTTCTTGGGGAGCATTGTGCCTCCACACCGCTCCAACGGAGACGTACTTCCTCTCAAAGGGAAGGAACTTCGGTAACACATCCTCGTCTTCACCGGCTCCACTCTTGGTTATCTCGTGCCTTTACTTGTGCAAGCTTATTTGTGCTTTATTTCTTGCTTGCGTGTGTGCTTATTGTTGTTGCATCATATAGGTTGCTCACCTAGTTGCATATCTAGACAACCTACTTTGATGCAAAGTTTAAATTGGTAAAGAAAAGCTAAAAATTGTTAGTTTCCCATTCACCCCCTCTAGTCAACTATATCGATCCTTTCAATTGGTATCAGAGCCTCGTCTCTTTATTAAGGACTTTACCGTCCAAAGAGTATGGTTGACGTCGTAGACGATGTGGAGGAGCACTCCGGTGTGAATCCGGTCTCGTCTACGGGAGATGGGGGAACCGCGGTCTCTCGTGAGGAATTCAATGTGGCGTTGGACACATTCAAAACCTCCATGATGACCGAGGTCGAAAGCATGTTTAATAAATTCTTAGAAGGGCTTAAACTTTCCACCGCACCGTTGAAAGTGGGTGATCCCGCTAACAAGGTGATGGATGCTACCTCCGACAAGGGGGAAGCTACTAGCGAGAAAGCTCCTTCTTCTAGTGGTAAAAATGGCACCGGCATCTTTGCCCATGTGGAACCTCCACTTGCCTATGGTGGACCGCTTCCTTCCACTCATTTGAATCATGCCGGACCGGACCCTAAGATTGAGAAGAATGTAGAATTTGATTCTTGGGTCTATCGTTTTAAGCGTCATTTAAATCATGTGAACACTAACCTTTGGAGAATCATTGAAGAAGGTTTCTATCCGCATGACCGAAGGAACCTCACTCCTAGAGAAGCCTTGGATGATCAATTCAATGAGAATGCTCTCTTCATCATCCAAGAAGCAATCCCACCCGAAGATCTTCCTCATCTCCGGCCCTACACCGTGGCCAAAGATGCTTGGCACCAAGTGGTTTCCCTCTATCGGGGAAGCGCAAGCATTCAACGCTCCAACTATGAAGTGGTGCAAGATGAACCGATGAGTTTGCAATGAAAGAAGATGAAGAACCTCGTGAGCTTTATCGGAGTGTAACTAAACTCGCGGTCTCTCTCCGAGATCATGGAAGTAAGGACACAGATGACAATTGGATCAAGCGCAAATTCCTCAAGGCAATGATGCCCTACCACAAAGCCATGTCCTCTGTCATTCTTCAAAGGCCGGACTTCCACATCTTGTCTGCAAGTGAAGTGTTGGATGAGTTCGTTGCTATGAGCATCTTGGACAAGACCGCCGACAATGCGGTTCTTCGCTCTCAAAGAGTAAAGAAGCCCAACCTTGCTCTAAAGGCCAAGGTTAGTATGGAGGAAGAGGATGAAGAGGAAGAAGAGGAGAGCAACCTCGAAGATAGTATGCCTATCATGAACACATGGAGCTTGCTTCAAGGCAATTTTGGAGCAAGAAGAACTCAAGGCCCAACTTCAACAAGAACAATTCAAGTGGCGCAAAGGGCAAGCAACGAGTGAGGACTTGCTTCAATTGTGGCAATGTGAGCCACTTTGTTGCGGAGTGCCCTTATGAGAAGAGGGAAGACAATGATGGCAAGCTCATCCGAAAGGACAAGGCCAAGTTGTTCCCCAACAAGAGCAACTTCACCAAGAAGACTCCTCCCAAGGCATTGGTGGTACAAGAAGAGTACAATGAGGATGATGACGATGAGGAATATGGTGAGTCGGTTGCCATGGCCTCCGTTGCCATTGTGACGACTCCACGGGTGTCTCTCTTTGACTCACCCAATGAGAACATCACCGCCAAGTGCCTCATGGCTAAAGCCACCAACAAGGTGTTTGCTTCCGGTGGGGGATCATGGTTGCTCGATAGTGGAGCTACAAATCATATGACCGGAAGCAAGGACTTGGTGGTGGACGTGCACAAGATTCCATCTATGCCCACCAATGTCGAGTGGGGTGATGCCTCGTCTTCTAAGGTATTGGGACTCGGCAAAGTTGTCATTTCTCATGATCTCACGATCGAGAAGGTCATGCTTGTTGAGTCCCTTGCATACAATTTACTTTCCGTTCGTCAACTTGCAATCATGGTCTTTGCCACTTTCTTTGATATTGATACCGTGGCCCTCTTGTGGAGCAAGACTCTTAAAGTAGCCTTTGTTGGGCATGTCGAGAACGGTCTCTATGTGATTAACTTTTCGGAGCGACCCACTAAGACCGCGACATGCCTAATGGCTAAAGTTGACGTGGGATGGCTTTGGCATCGCCATTTAGCCCATGTCAATATGAGATCTTTGCAAAGTCTTCGCAAGGGGGACCATGTCCGTGGATTAACGAATGTTAGTTTTGCTAAAGATCGTGCTTGCAGTGCTTGTATCGAAGGAAAGCTACATGAGAAGGCTCACCCTCCCACGACTATCATTTACTCGAAGAGGCCTTTGGAGCTCCTTCACTTGGATCTCTTTGGGCCTCCATCCTTTGATAGTATTGGGGGTAGGAAGTATTGCTTGGTGATTGTGGATGACTATTCAAGGTACACTTGGGTGTATTTCTTCAAGAGGAAGAGCGAGACCCAACAAACCGTCATTGACTTTGCAAATGAAGCCCAACGTCAACACAATGCAAAGATCTTGATAATAAGAAGTGACAACGGCACCGAGTTCAAGAACTACACCTTGGATGAGTTTCTTAGTGATGAGGGGATCAAGCATCAATATTCCGCACCTTACACCCCTCAACAAAACGGTGTTGCGGAGAGGAAGAACCGGACGTTGATGGATGCGGCAAGGACCATGATGGCGGAGTTCAAGTCTCCATACAACTTTTGGGCCGAAGCCATCAACACCGCGTGTCATGCATCCAATCGGCTCTACCTCCGCAAGGACTTGAACAAGACTCCATATGAGATACTCACCGGTAACAAGCCCAACCTCAAGTATTTTCGGGTGTTCGGGTGTAAGTGTTTCATTCTCAAGAAAGGTGTTCGGTTGTCAAAATTTGAGGCTAGAGCTTATGAGGGCATATTTGTTGGTTATGCTACAAACTCTAATGCTTACTGTGTCCTCAATAAATCCACGGGACTTATTGAGGAGACGTGTAACGTGGAGTTTGATGAGAATAACGGCTCCCAAGTGGAGCAAAGTGGCACTTGTGATGTAGGTGATGAAATTCCTCCTCAAGCCATAAGAAGAATGGGTGTTGGTCTTATCCTACCCATTGAGGAACCCCTTGTGGCCGAAGGAGAAGGACAATGCTCCACTCAAGTGGAGCCATCACCAACCCAAGGCCCACACGCTTCCGAAGAACAAAGTGAAAGCCCTCAACCTCATGAACAAGACCAAGGGCAAGATCATGCTCAAGACGGTGCTGACACACCAAGTGATGCCCAAGGTCAAGTTCTCTCCTCCGAGCAAGTTCAAGATCAAGAACAAGCTCAAGACGGCGCTCAAGATGATCAAGTGACCGCTCCTCAACTCACCAAAGAGGAGGAATTGGAGCGTCATGCCGCCATGATTGCATCCAAGCTCTCCACCAAGGGTCATCTCATGAAGAATGTGCTTGGAAGCATTCAAAAGGGGGTAAGCACTCGTAGACAATTGGCAAACTATTGTGAACATCACGCGTTTGTCTCTTGTGTTGAACCCCAAAAGGTATATGAAGCACTCGAAGATCCGGATTGGCTTAATGCCATGCATGAAGAACTCAACAATTTCGAGTACAACAAGGTGTGGAGATTAGTGCCAAGGCCAACGGGGAACCACAATGTCATTGAAACCAAGTGGATATTCAAGAACAAGCAAGATGCTCATGGGACCATCATCCGCAACAAGGCACGATTGGTGGCACAAGGCTACTCCCAAGTCGAGGGTATCGACTATGGTGAAACCTTTGCTCCCGTTGCTCGCCTTGAATCTATTCGTTTGTTGATTGCTTATGCTTCTCATCACAACTTTAAGTTGCAACAAATGGATGTGAAGAGTGCTTTTCTTAATGGTCCTATTAATGAGTTGGTTTATGTCAAACAATCCCCCGGGTTCGAGGATCCCTACTTTCCTGATCATGTGTATCAACTCGATAAGGCACTCTATGGCCTTAAACAAGCCCCACGGCGTGGTATGACCACCTTACCGAGTTGTTACAAGATCGTGGGTTTGAAGTTGGGCTAATCGACCCCACTCTTTTTACTAAGAAGGTCAAAGGGGAGTTGTTTGTGTGCCAACTATATGTTGATGACATTATCTTTGGTCCCCTAACAAAGCTTTCAATGAGGAATTTGCCGCACTCATGACCTCAAAGTTCAAGATGTCTTCCATGGGAGAGTTGAAGTTCTTTCTCGGTTTCAATGTAAAGCAAAGAAGAGAAGGAAACTTCATCAACCAAGCCAAATACACTCAAGACATGCTCAAGAGATTCAAGCTAAGTGATGTCAAGCCGGCGTCCACTCCAATGCCCACCAAGTGCCAACTTGACATCGATCCCAATGGTAAAGCGGTGGATCAAAAGGTATATCGCTTCATGATTGGTTCCTTGCTTTACCTTTGTACATCTAGACCAGATATCATGTTGAGTGTGGGAATTTGTGCACGGTTTCAAGCCGCACCTAAGGAAAGCCACTTTGTGGTGGTCAAGCGAATCTTTCGATATTTGGCTCATACCCCAAACTTTGGCTTATGGTACCCAAGAGGACCAAACTTCAAGCTTGTAGGGTATTCGGACTCTGATTGGGCGGGAGACAAAGTGGATAGGAAGTCCACTTCCGGAGGGTGCCAATTCCTTGGTTGCTCTTTGGTAAGTTGGTCTTCTAAAAAGCAAAGTTGTGTGTCTCTCTCGTCCACCGAAGCGGAGTATGTGGCGGCCGGCAGTTGTTGTGCACAACTCTTATGGATGAGGCAAACTTTAAAGGATTATGGTGTCATTTGTGACAAAGTGCCTCTTTGGTGTGATAATGAAAGTGCCTACATATCGTGGGGTTACAATGGTACAAGTTAACTCTGGTGATACGGCCCTTTTCTGGAAAGACATGTGGAATAGCTCCATCGCACCACGTCCTTCCCTCGAGCATTCTCCTTTGCTGCCAATGAAGATATTTCAATTCAACAGTTTCTAGCAACAACGGATCTGACTGCAACCTTTCGCCTACCGCTATCCATGCAAGTCCACGACGAGCTCCGACAAATTCAGCGGGAGGTCTCTCATTTCAATCTAGACGGCTCAAAAGATCAATGGATTTGCACTTGGGGAGCCCAAACATTCAAAACCTCTGCCTATTACACCTTTGTCTTTCGGAATGTACAGACCCATGAGGGGTTCAAATGGCTTTGGAAGGCCAAATCCATCCCAAAACTCAAAGTGTTTGGCTGGTTTTTGCTTTCTGACAGACTCAATACCCGCAACATGCTGAACAGACGACACTACAATATTGGCAACAATCTAGACTGTCTTCTTTGCAACCAACATGTTGAGGAGACGGTGGAACACCTGTTCTTTCGTTGCACTTTTAGTCGAACATGCTGGCACCTCTTGGGGATCCATTGGCCACCGCAGGGCAATAGGCTGGATATGATTTCACACCTAAAAATGAGACATAGGCGCAAGATGATCATGAATATCTTCCTGGTGGCTGCATGGAGCCTATGGAAGGAACGAAACAACAACTACTTTTGACATGTGACCCCCACAGTCGCCTCCTGGAGGACACGCTTCAAAAAGGATTTCTCTGATATTAGCCATAGAATACCACGGCATAAGAACCATTTAGTAGCCATAGTGCTTGCTGCTCTCCTCTAGCCATCCCAACCCTTTGTAACCCCCTCATGTAACCCCCCTTCCCCCCTCCCTTGTAAATACCATGTAACACCACCCATTTATATATATGCAGTAGGAAACTCTCCTACTGTCTAAATTTTCAAAAAAAAAATGAAAGTGCCATCAAGATTTCTCTCAACCCCGTGCAACACTTCAAGACGAAGCATATTGAGATTCGGTATCACTTCATCCGAGATCACATTAGGCGAGGGGAGATCGAGCTCAACTACGTCAACACCCATGATAACCTTGCAGATATTTTCACGAAGCCTTTGGATGAAGCAAGATTTCGCGAGTTAAGGCATGAGCTAAATATCATTGATTCGAGCAATGTTGCTTGAACCCTTGCACACCCCACCACACTCAACTTGTTGTCTAATCTAGGTGTAGGCATGGACATAGGGGGAGTGTTGTTGTCTCAATGAACTCTCCCTCCCCCCATTATGCATAAAGTGATCAACTCTTTCACATTAGCCACTCTTGATGGTACTTGTGCTTAGAAGACGAGTTTTGGTCATGGGCCCAAGGATAATTCTTCGCGGTGCCATACCAATTGACTCAAACATAGGTGGCTCCGGCCACCGCCCTCTCCTTAGAGAGTTTGTGTCTCATTTTTGGTCTGTGTTGTCTCTTGCCTCTCTTCCTTCGTGCCGAGCTTGTGATTATGGTGTCCAGTGTGTTAGCTCTTTGGTGTGGTCTCTCGCTTGAAGGTTCCGTGCTTCGGTGTTCTCTCTTTTGGTTGAAACTGTCTTTTCTTGAGCTCACGGTACTACCGCGGCCTGCCACGGTACTACCGCAAAGGAGGGGGGCGGTACTTCCGCACCCAGCGCGGCAGTAATTTTTTACTGCCGCCTGGGGGAGCGGTACTACGGCCTCGGTGCGGTACTTCCGCCCGGGCGGTACTACCGCAATGACGTGCGGTACTACCGCGTGAGGAGCGCACGGTACTTCTGCACCCAGCGCGGCAGTAATTTTTTACTGCCGCCTGGGGGAGCGGTACTAAAGTCATGGTGCGGTACTTCCGCCCATGGCGGTAGTACCGCGATGACGTGCAGTACTACCGTGCGGTCGAGGGCGCGTGGGGGGTTAAACACGGGCAGGGGGAGTTCTAACTCCCCCATACCCATTCGTCTCTCTCCCCACTTTGTCTCTCTCTCTCTCTCTCTCTCGCTCAAGAACGGCACCGGAGGTCCTCGCCGGATCTCCATCTCTGGCCGCTCTCCTCGGATTCTGACCGGTGGGATCGTTCCCCACCACTCCCTCTTGCCATGGAACAAGGTTTCTCCCCAATCCCTCCCTTTTTCTTGTTCATCTTGTTGCTTTTAGGTTTTGGGGAGATGCAAGTTGTTCCTGAGATTTTAGGCCAAATCTATGCAAGAGTAGGACGTAGGAGAGTAGTTTTGTGTAGTGATGGTACTTTCTATAGTTGTCCCGTGATGGATTTGATCGACCGTAGTACCGCGTGTTGACACGGTTGTGCTCAGATCTCCGTGGCCGTTTCAGATCTGCAACCGTGCGGTACTACCGCTCTTTAGGTGCGGTACTACCGCAGGTCCGGTACTACCGCCCTGCTGGTGCGGTACTACCGCGTCTACGGTACTACCGCTCCTTGGAGCTGTACTACCGCACGTGGCGCAACACACGATACTACCGTTGTCTCAAATCCCTCTTGTGGCACTTCTCACGTGCCATGGCTACTTGTTTCACCTGCTTTGTTCTGGTCTTTGCATTGATCCTTCTCGTGTTTCGTGCGTGTTTGTTTTGTGGTGTGTGTTTTAGGTGGTGGCTCAGGTGCTCCGGCTCGCCGCTCCAATCCAAGCCGTGACACGGGATCCAAGCGTATGCACAACACAGAGGCAGCAGAGGGCTCCAATGCCCCCCAACGCAGAACCAAGACCACCGCCACCAAAGAGAAGGAACCCGCCAAGGGTATGGATGAGATACCGCTTGCTGAGTTCATCTCTCGGAGGAAGATCAATCCATATGGAAACCCTCGTGCCAACTTTCGAGGGAATGAGCTATTCTGGACCAAGCAGCAGAATCTCATTTATCTGGATGTCATCAAGGCCAAGCAAAGCACCTATGTGGAGGTGAAGTGGATCAACATGCATCACATGCGAAAAGAGGCGCACCGGGAATACTTTGGTGAGGCTTTAGACCTAGTGGAGCAATTTGGCATTGAGCATATAATCTCATTCCACAAAGACTATGATCCTGAGATCCTTGCTCAGTTCTTTGCCTGAGTGCATTTTCATCCCAATGAGGAAAGGACCATGACTTGGATGACCAATGGTCAGCAGCTGACTGCTACTTGGAAGGAATTCATGACTTTACTTGGGGTTCCGGATGAGGGGCTCGCCACACCCCAAGGTGTTCGCCCTCATGCCAATCCCGAGTCTGCCAACAAGAACAAGCTTATGCCCTTCTATGTGGAGAAGAAGCTCTCCAATGGCAAGTCATCTTGGGTACTCAACTCCTTTCTTGACATCATGGACCAGATCTTCCGCAACACTCTCTTCCCACGCATTGGGGACAAGGACAAGGTGCATGCCTATCTTGTGGATATGATGCTCCTGTGTGAAGATGCTCGCAACTCTCAGACGCTACCACTTGATGTCTCACATATCATGTGGCATGAGCTTCGGTTTGCGGTCTACAACCGCAAGGTCCCCATCTATGGACCTTATCTGTTTCAGTTGATCTCGGCTACTTGGGAGCGGGTCTACCCTCAGGATGAGTTTGAGGCCCCTGGTTGGATCCAGCATGAGCCCATCAACCTCTGTATCAAGCCTCAGTGGGCCAACACTACCTCACGTGCTGGTACTGCGGATGCCATGGACGTGGATGCAAATGGAGATGAGGAGGAGGTAGCAGACGAGGACAACTCTGTGGGTTACATCCCTCCCACCTCTGAGCCTTCTTGGGCTAAGCGACTGAAGAACAAGATGAAGGTTTTGTTCTGTATGCAGGCAAAGGGGCAGTACCAGACCCATGTGGCTTCCAAGGAGACTCGCCGCTGCGACAAGCGGATTTTCAGGACCTTTGGCGAGAACATATCTAGCGGGTCAGAGGTGCACATCACCCCATAGGCAGAATGGATGCACAAGCAGGGTTATCGGTGGACCGAGTCCGAGGAGGAGTCCGTCCCAGCTGCAGAGTTTGACGGGGAGCGTGCAAGTGACTACTCTGCTTGAGCCACCACTATTGCTGTAGGTGTCCTCTCTGCCTTTTTGGCGTCTCGATGCCAAAGGGGGAGAGAGTGTAGAATTTGCGAGTTGTGTCGTATTTGGGTCAGTTGAACTTCGTTTATTTCGTTTGCTTTGGTTTGCTTTGGTTTGTGCTCGTGAGACCTTCTATCATATGGTGTAAGACATATGCACTCTATAGTACCGTAGTGAGCTTATTCTATCTTGTGCTTATTACATTATCCTCCTGTCTATCTTGCTTAGCTTTAGCCTTATTGCAAGATTTGCCATGTCTATAAAGTATAGGGGGAGTGTTGATCCTAGTATGTGTGCCGTGCAGTCCAAAGCACTCATCGAGATAGCACACATCTAGGGGGATCCCGTCTATATTTTAGAGACTTGGGGTTTGCCCTTGCTCTTTGCGTTATACCCTCGTGCAAATCCCGTGTTGTCATCAGTCCACCAAAAAGGGGGAGATTGTAAGGGCATTTTTATCCCTTAGTTGGTTTTGGTGATTGATGACAATGCTTTTGCGGACTAATCATGTGCATCGAATATTTCAGATATATTGACTAGGCACAAGATGATTTGGTTCCCCTCGAAGGCTATGGAAGACGACGTTTCTCTTCATTTCTTTTCGGTGGTATTGAGTCGTAGGGAAGCCGTACTATTAAGAGGGGGTCCGCGTTGGAAAGGTTGGGTGGATTCATCACTTACACATCTTCCTTTGCACCTCCTTTCCTCTAGCCTTTGGAGTATCCTATGTTTTCCTTGTCTATGCAAATATTGCTCTTGCTTGCTGAACTAGGGTGTGCGGTAGTACTGATCCTTAGAGTGGTAGTACCGCAGGACCTTGCGGTAGTACCGCCCGCTGGTGAAGTAGTACCGCAAGGGCCCATGGTAGTACCGCTTCTAGTAAGCGGTAGTACCGTGGTATCTGACTTAGTTCCGCAAGTACGCGGCAGTAAGGGGCGGACGTAATTTTTTACATCCGTGCCTCGTGCGGTAGTACCGCTGCTGGCTTACGGTACTACCGCGTCGGGTTTTTGCATCGACTCCAACTCTGCGGAAGTAGCCACGGATGTAATTTTTTATATCCGTGCCTTCCCATCTCTGGACAGCCCCTGCCTTGCGGTAGTACCGCAAGGGGGAGCGGTAGTACCGCGCCAGCAGTACTACCGCCCTCTGCTTTAGTGCATTTTAGGCTGTTCTGGTCTCTGCTGCATGGGCGGTAGTACCGCGGGGCCCTGCGGTAGTACCGCGCCTCAGGTACGGTAGTACCGCGTTGCGCAGGCTGAGTTGGTGGATAACAGTTGGATTTTTTCTTCCACTATATAAGGGGTGTCTTCCTCCTCTAGTTGACCAACTCTTCTACCTCCAAGCTCCATTGTTGCTCCAAGCTCCCTTTTCGCCCGATCTCCTTCCCTAGCCAATCAAACTTGTTGATTCTCTAGGGATTGGTTGAGAAGGCCCCGATCTACACTTCCACCAAGAGAAATTTGAATCCCCCCACTAATCCCTTGCGGATCTTGTTACTCTTGGGTGTTTGAGCACCCTAGACGATTGAGGTCACCGCGGAGCCATAGTCCATTGTGGTGAAGCTTCGTGGTACCGTTGGGAGCCTCCAATTAAGTTGTGGAGATTGCCCCAACCTTGTTTGTAAAGGTTCGATCGCCGCCTCCAAGGGCACCAATAGTGGAATCACGGCATCTCGCATTGTGTGAGGGCGTGAGGAGAATACAGTGGCCCTAGTGGCTTCTTGGGGAGCATTGTGCCTCCACACCGCTCCAACGGAGACGTACTTCCTCTCAAAGGGAAGGAACTTCGGTAACACATCCTCGTCTTCACCAGCTCCACTCTTGGTTATCTCGTGCCTTTACTTGTGCAAGCTTATTTGTGCTTTATCTCTTGCTTGCGTGTGTGCTTATTGTTGTTGCATCATATAGGTTGCTCACCTAGTTGCATATCTAGACAACCTACTTTGATGCAAAGTTTAAATTGGTAAAGAAAAGCTAAAAATTATTAGTTGCCTATCCACCCCCCCTCTAGTCAACTATATCGATCCTTTCAGTGAGGGTGATAAATCCACATAATCCGATAGCCTGGTTCGTTGCGCTAAACACCTCCTTCAAGGACCAAACTTTTGGATCAAGAGTGTTTAGATTCCATCCCGAACACCCCCGTACTACCTACGTGGGGCTGAAGCCGACGACTGGCCAACTCTCAGATTTAACAAAACGGCTGCACAGGAGGTAAAAATTTAAAAATAACAAACATTATATTACATATCAGCTTTGTTCCATAATACATGACAGGATAACATGAATATATTCATTCAAAAATAATGTCCTTAGCACATTGCTCCACTACAATGCGGGATCCTTCCAGGACATCATCAAAATACTGCTCGGGCGTGCCGTGCTCCATGCCAGCGGGCTGTCCCTCGGTCGCGAGCTTGCCGGCGTTCATCTTCGCCCACTGCGCCTTGACACGGGCGAAGGCCATCCCCGCACCTTCAATGTAGACCGACCGCTTGATGACGTCGAGCCGAGGGTAGGCATGGACCAGCCGCTTCATGATGACCCACAAGTGTAGGGGATCTATCGTAGTCCTTTCGATAAGTAAGAGTGTTGAACCCAACGAGGAGCAGATGGAAATGACAAGAAAGTTTCAGTAAGGTATTCTCTGCAAGAACTGAAATTATCAGTAACAGATAGTTTTGTGATAAGGTAATTTGTAACGGGTAACAAGTAATGAAAGTAAATAAAGTGCAGCAAGATGGCCCAATCCTTTTTGTAGCAAAGGACAAGCCTGGACAAACTCTTATATGAAGGAAAACGCTCCCGAGGACACATGGGAATTATCGTCAAGCTAGTTTTCATCACGCTCATATGATTCGCGTTCGTTACTTTGATAATTTGATATGTGGTGGACCGGTGCTTGGGTACTACCCTTCCTTGGACTAGCATCCCACTTATGATTAACCCCTATTGCAAGCATGCGCAACTACAAAAGAAGTATTAAGGTAATCCTAACCATAGCATGAAACATATGGATCCAAATTAGCCCCTTACGAAGCAACGCATAAACTAGGGTTTAAGCTTCTGTCACTCTAGCAACCCATCATCTACTTATTACTTCCCAATGCCTTCCCCTAGGCCCAAATAATGGTGAAGTGTCATGTAGTCGATGTTCACATAACACCACTAGAGGAAAGACAACATACATCTCATCAAAATATCGAATGAATACCAAATTCACATGACTACTTATAGCAAGACTTTTCCCATGTCCTCAGGAACAAAAGTAACTACTCACAAATCATATTCATGTTCATAATCAGAGGGGTATTAATATGCATAAAGGATCTGAACATATGATCATCCACCAAATAAACCAACTAGCATCAACTACAAGGAGTAATCAACACTACTAGCAAGCCACAGGTACCAATCTGATGTTTTGGGACAAAGATTGGATACAAGAGATGAACTAGGGTTTGAGAGGAGATGGTGCTGGTGAAGATGTTGATGGAGATTGACCCCCTCCCGATGAGAGGATCGATGGTGATGATTTCCCCCTCCCGGAGGGATGTTTCCCCAGCAGAACAGCTCCGCCGGAGCCCTAGATTGGTTCCGCCTCGTGGCGGCGGTGTTTCGTCCCTAAAGCTTCCTCCTGATTTTTTTCCAGGGTGAAAGACTTCATATAGCAGAAGATGGGCACCGGAGGCCTGCCAGGGGGCCCACGAGATAGGGGGCGCGCCCAGGGGGTAGGGCGCGCCCCCACCCTCGTGGCCAGGGTGTGGGCCCCCTCTGGTTAATTCTATCGCCAGTATTTTTTATTAATTCCAAAACGTGCCTCCGTGAAGTTTCAGGACTTTTGGAGTTGTGCAGAATAGGTCTCTAATATTTGCTCCTTTTCTAGCCCAGAATTCCAGCTGCCGGCATTCTCCCTCTTCATGTAAACCTTGTAAAATAAGAGAGAATAGGCATAAGTATTGTGACATAATGTGTAATAACAGCCCATAATGCAATAAATATCGATATAAAAGCATGATGCAAAATGGACGTATCAACTCCCCCAAGCTTAGACCTCGCTTGTCCTCAAGGGTAATGTCAACAATAATAGTTCATGATGACTTACATCCAATTGGATATATATATATCAGGATCTTTCCAACACAATGTGCTTGCCAAAGGATAATATGTAAAAAGGAAAGGTGAAGATCACCATGACTCTTGTATAAGGTATAAGACAAGAAAAAGATAGGCCCTTCGCAGAGGGAAGCAGACGTTGTCATGCGCTTTTATGGTTGGATGCACAAAATCTTAATGCGAAAGAACGTCACTTTATATTGCCACTTGTGATATGGACCTTTATTATGCAGTCCGTCGCTTTTATTTCTTCCACATCACAAGATCGTATAAAGCTTATTTTCTCCACACTAATAAATCATACATATTTTAAAGAGCAATTTTTATTGCATGCAACAATGACAACTTACTTGAAGGATCTTACTCAATCCATAGGTAGGTATGGTGGACTATCATGGCAAAACTGGGTTTAAGGGTATTTGGAAGCACAAGTAGTATCTCTACTTGGTGCAAAGAATTTGGCTAGCATGAGGGGGAAAGGCAAGCTCAACATGTTGGATGATCCATGACAATATACTTTATTTCGGATATAAGAAAATGTCGGAGTAAATGGCCATGGGTAGCCTAACCGACTGCCCCTGGCTCTTCCAAAAAATTATCAGGCCTTTGGGCCTTCAAGCACTCCAAGCATTGGACCGCCTTCCCTGGCCGGCTACCTCTGAAGCCGACTCACGGAAGGCGACCCAGCCTCAGCAACCTCTCCCCAGGATAACCACGGGGTGGCCGACTCCAGGAAGCCGGCCATAGAGGACGCCGACTTCCCGGAAGCCGGCCACGAAGAAAGCCGACTCCAAGAAGCCGGCCAAGACCTCAACCACCAAAGCTACGCCCACATAACGGTGACAAGACGGGGTGTGGCCACAGTGCGGCCCACTACCCCCGAAGCCCGAGGCAGGCATGGCCACAGGACGCCGTACGGGACGGCCATCTCCCGTCCGGTTCGGCACTGTAGCCATGCTGGCCTCAACGTCACCCACGGCAGACGCTAGTACGGCCCACGGGTGGCGGGCCCCTTTAGCCAGAGAGAGGCGCGAAGGCGGCCCGGCCTCCCCCAGTCGGCCGAGGGCGTAGCCGGCCCCCAGAAGCCGGCTACCCCCTCCCTCGAAGCATGTGCCACATTAAGGAGACAAGACGAGGTAAGGCTACAGTGAGCACCCTCGAGGCGGCACACTGTAGCCACGCTTACCTCGGCGAAGCCCTCGTCATCAGGGGCGAGGCTACAGTAAGCAGCCGCCGACAAGACCCTAGGCGGTGGGGCCGGCCTGTCGACCAAGAGGCCGGCAGCCGGCGGGACCCACCAGTCGGCGGGCCCCAACAGCCGGCGGAGAAGCCGGCGAGCGTAGACTCTGACGGTTGGGACCAGTGCCCAGCTGGATTACAATTGTACCCCTGGGGGGTAGGCCTATATAAACCCCCCGGGGCACCCATGCAAAGGGTGGGCTTCTTAGCATTACACACGCACACCATAGAGAGAGAGAGAAGCAAGAGCTAGCCTTGTTCTTCTTCTCCCTTGAACCCAACAGCTCTAGGAGCGATTGTAGCTACTCTTCCTGATCTAGTGATCATGCGGGGACCCCGCAGAGCAGGACTAGGGGTGTTATCTCCTCGGAGAGCCCCGAACCTGGGTAAGATCTGCCGGCGTGCATGTCATCGCCTCATCCCGTTTCCAGGAACCGGCGACGTCTTACTGGCACCCACTATGATAAGCTACCCGTTGGCATATGTCGCACCTACCACCCGACATTTGGCGCCCACCGTGGGGCCAGGTGCACCGTCGTCCGGAGACCTGTTCTGGACGGGAACCCTCTTCCTCCCCCGCGAGCGCAGCCAGCCTGCTGCGCCCGATGGCGTTTGCCTCGACGCGCTGCAAGGCGTCGACGACGCCTGCGCAGCGAGCTGCCTCGCCGATTTTCTCGGCGAGACTCGCATCTCCGACGAGCCTGCGTCCGACGCAGGCACGGACTACCCCGAGAGCCGCCTCGTCAGCCTCCTCGACCAGCTTCACGTCTCTAGCGAGCCTGCTGCAGATGTGGAGTCGGTTGGCTCCACCGACCCGATGCTCGTCGACTCCGACACAGCATCGCTCGATGCCTACCCCTCCGACGTGGTGGTCTTCGACGACCCTCTCCCTCGAGCTGACAGTGGCAGCAGCGCTGTCACCGAAGTGTTGGTCATCAGCCACGTCGCCAACTCGGGCGAGAACGCCCACGACGCCCTGCAAGCGGCGATGCACGACCTCTCTGTCCCCATCCCGGCCGACACCGACGCCGAGACCTTGGAGGCACGCCGCCTCACCCTCATCGCGGAAGGCCAGAAGATAGCCTCCATGAGACGCCTCACCGAGGCCCACCAGCGCGAAGTCGACCGCGCCGCCTTCGGTACGCCGCCGCCTAGCGGCCCGAGCCGAGCCGGCTTCGTCCAGAAGCGCGGCGCGGCTATCGCAAGCATGCTGGGGGCAGATCGCCCCGTCTACGCCACCCCGCTCGAGAATCTGCGAGCCGCTCAGGCGGCTGCAGAAGAGCTCAATGGGCTGGGAGCCGATGAGCTCCCTTACATGACAAGACGGATCCAGCAGCTGATCGACGCGGCTGCGGAACGGCACGAAGCCGGCGCTCGTGCTGATAGTCATCCCCCGCGCCGGGAGCACGCCGCGACGTCCCGCTCGCCGACTGCGAGCGGCGCCCGCCAGAAGAAAGACAAGGAGCTGGCTGCCAGCCGCAGCCGGACTCGCATCACCATCGAGCGCGACGTGGAAGGCCGCCCTCGAGCGGTGGAAGGCCAAGGAGATTTGCCTCCTCCCCCGCCTCGAAGAGAAAGACGTCGCACTCCGCCGCCTATCACGCACCCGACTCTTGGCGACCGACTAGGCCGCCGAGAAGGAGTCGGCGAGAACAACGCCCGCCACCGGATCGACCGCCTTGCTCGGTCCCTGGCTCTAGAAGAAGAAGATGATGTCGGCCCGCCATGCTTCGGCCCCCGCATCCGCGACGAGCCCTTCCCCAAAGGGTTCTCACTCCCCAGAGACACGCCCAAGTACAACGGCTCAGTGAAGCCGGAAGATTGGCTCATCGACTACTGCACGGCTGTCAGCATAGCCAACGGCAATTGACGCGTCGCCATGAAGTACGTCCCCCTCATGCTGCAAGGCACGGTGCGCACATGGCTCAACAGCCTCAAGCCCTACAGCATCAACAGTTGGCTGGATTTCACGGAAGTCTTCGTCCGCAACTTCACCAGCACCTACAAGCGGCCTCCCAAGCCTCGCCAGCTCTCCCTCTGCGTCCAAGGCCCCAACGAGTCGACCCGCGACTACCTCACGCGGTGGGCCGAGCTCCGCAACTCCTGTGAGGGGGTGCACGAGGTTCAGGCCATCGAGTACTTTACCGCCGGGTGCCGAGAGGGCACCCTCCTCAAGCACCGACTCCTCTGCGACGAGCCGGCTACCCACGACGAGTTGCTGGTCATCGCGGACAAGTACGCCACGGCCGACTCCTCGATGAAGACCGAGCTTCGAGTAGACGCCTCGGGGAAGGTGATTGCTCCGGCTCCCAAGACGCCGGCTGGCGACCCCAATCGGCGCCCCTACCAGAATGATCACAAGCGCAAGGCCCCCATGCCGAGTTGCACCAGTCGGCAGGTGGCCACAGTTGAAGACGAGCAGCCCGAAGAACGGCCCGCTCCCAAGAAGAAGGGTGGCAGGCCGGCTTGGCAGCCGGCTTTCTCCTACGAGCAGACTCTCGACGCCCCCTGCAAGTTCCACAGCGGCGCGAAGCCGTCCAACGACACGACCCGAAAATGCCACTGGCTCACACGCATCTCCAAGGGCGAAGGGTTGTTGCCGCCTCCGCCTCCCGGCCCGCCGCCTCCAGCCCCTCAGCAGCCAGCGGCTTGGCCGGCAGTCGGAGCCATCCAAGACGAATTCCCTGAAGAGCATGCCGCCTACGTCGTCTTCACCAGTCAAGCTGACGACAAGCGTAGTCGGCGCCGTCAGCATCAAGAAGTCAGTGCAGTTGCCTCTAGCGCCCCCGAGTTCATGCACTGGTCAGAGAAGCCAATCAGCTGGAGCCAGGCCGACCACCCAGAGGTGATGCCATCCCCTGGCTCCTATGCAATGGTCTTGGATGTCGCCCTCGCGACGGAGAGGCGAGCTGCCCGATTCTCCCGCGTCCTGATAGATGGCGGAAGCAGTATCAATATACTGTACGCGATACCATGGAGAAGCTGAACATCAAGGCGAAGCAGCTTATGCCAAGCCGAACCGTGTTCCATGGTATCGTCCCCGGCTTGTCTTGCTCCCCAATCGGCAAGATTAAAATGGATGTTCTCTTCGGAGACAAAGATCATTTTCGCCGAGAAGCGATCTGGTTCGAGGTAGTGGATTTGGAGAGCCCCTATCATGCTCTGCTTGGCTGACCTGCTCTGGCCAAGTTCATGGTTGTGCCCCACTACGCCTACCTGAAGATGAAGATGCCGAGCTCGAAGGGGATCAGCACGGTAGCCGGCGATTACAAGAAGTCCATCGAGTGTGCCATGGCTAGTAGCCGGCTGGCCGAGTCCCTCGTAGTGGCAGAAGAGAAGAGGATGCTGGAGCGGGTTGTGGCCATGGCCGGCAAGCAGCCGACCCTGTCCCCCAACCCCAAAGATTGTGATGCGCAGGGCTCTTTCCAGCCTGCCAAAGAGACGAAGAAGATACCTCTGGACCCGGAGAACCCGGAGAGGTTCGCTGTCATTGGGGCGAACTTGGACAGTAAATAGGAAGGCGAGCTCGTCGACTTCCTCCATGAGAATCGAGACATTTTTGCATGGTCCCCAAAGGACATGCCGGGTGTCCCGAAGGATTTCGCCGAGCACAAATTACATGTCCGCGCCGACGCGAAGCCGGTCAAGCAACCCCTCCGCCGACTGTCAGAAGAGAAGCGAAGAATCGTGGGAGAAGAGATAGCCCGGCTCCTTGCCGCCGGCTTTATCATGGAAGTGTTTTTTCCAGAGTGGCTTGCCAACCCAGTTCTGGTTCTAAAGAAGAATAACAAGTGGCGTATGTGTATAGACTACACCAGCCTGAACAAGGCCTGCCCAAAGGATCCGTTTGCTCTGCCATGGATTGACCAAGTGATAGACTCCACAGCCGGATGCGAGCTGTTGAGTTTTTTTGACGCCTACTCAGGGTACCATCAGATCAAGTTGGACCCAGCAGACCGCCTGAAGACTGCCTTCATCACACCATTTGGAGCTTTCTGCTACCTGACTATGACGTTCGGCTTGAGGAATGCCGGCGCCACTTTTCAGCGTTGCATGCAGAAATGCCTCTTGAAACAACTCGGTAGAAATGCCCACGTCTATGTAGACGACATTGTGGTGAAGACAGAGAAGCGCGGTACCCTGCTGGAAGATGTCAAAGAAACATTCGCCAACTTGCGCCGATTCCAAATCAAGCTCAACCCCGAGAAGTGCGTGTTTGGAGTACCAGCCGGCCAGCTGCTAGGCTTCCTGGTCTCCGAACGCGGCATCGAGTGCAACCCCGTCAAGATCAAGGCCATCGAGAGGATGGAGATTCCCACCAAACTGCGAGATGTGCAGAAGTTCACCGGCTGCTTGGCCTCCCTGAATCGTTTTATCAGCCGACTAGGAGAGAAGGCTCTCCCCTTGTACCGACTCATGAAGAAGTCCACTCACTTCGAGTGGAATGACCAAGCCAACCAAGCCTTCCATGAGTTGAAGAAGATGCTGACCACTCCGCCTGTCCTGGCGGCACCGACTGAGAAGGAGCCCATGCTCCTCTACATTGCCGCGACCAGCCGAGTAGTCAGTACTGTTGTTGTGGTCCAGCGCCCGGAAGAAGGCCAAGCCCAGTTAGTCCAGAGGCCGGTGTACTACCTAAGCGAAGTGCTATCCAGCTCAAAGCAGAACTACCCGCACTACCAGAAGATGTGCTATGGGGTATACTTCTCCGCCAAGAAACTCAAGCCCTACTTCCAAGAGCACCCCATCACGGTCGTGTGCACAGCCCCGCTCGCCGAGATCATAGGCAGCCGGGATGCATCCGGCCGGGTGGCTAAATGGGCCATTGCACTGGCGCCGTACACGATCTTCTACCAACCCCGCACCGCCATCAAGTCCCAAGCGTTGGCCGACTTCCTCGTCGACTGGGCCGAGACCCAGTACCTACCGCCGGCTCCCGACTCTACCCATTAGCGGATGCACTTTGACGGGTCCAAGATGCGCACCGGCTTGGGAGCCGGCATCGTCCTCACCTCTCCCAAAGGCGACAAGCTCAAGTACACGCTGCAGATCCACTTCGCCGCCTCCAACAACGTGGCCGAGTACGAGTCGCTCATATATGGGCTCCGGCTAGCCAAAGAGCTCGGCATACGCCGGATCCTGTGTTACGGCGACTCAGACTTGGTGGTCCAGCAGTCGTCTGGCGACTGGGACACCAAGGACGCGAACATGGCGAGCTATCGATTCCTCGTCCAGCAGATCAGCGGATACTTCAAAGGGTGCGAGTTCCTTCACGTGCTAAGGGCCGACAACGACCAAGCTGATGCCCTAGCACGGATCGGCTCCACCCGACAAGCCATACCGACTGGCGTCTCCCTCCAGCTCCTCCTCAAGCCGTCCATCAAGCCGTCTCCAGAGTTGGACTCTATCTTCGTACCGCCTGCGCCAGATGCAGCCGGATCCGACTGGAGGAACCCCGCAGGCGGCACGGGGACTTCGACAACTGGCCCGGGGACTGCCATAGTCGCACCCGGCCCGGGGACTTCAGAACCCAGCCGGGGGACTGCAGCAGTCGGCCCGGGGACTGCAACGACACAAGAAGCGGTGGCCGACTCCAATTCCGTGCCACCCAACCCACCCACCCGAGTCATGGTGGCTACACTAACAGAAGAAGAAGTCACAGCTCCATCATGGGCCCAGCCCATCCTCAAGTTCCTAGTCAGCAGAGAGCTGCCGGCTGATGAGATCTCAGCAAGACTAGTGCAACGACGAGCTGGAGCATATGCAATCATCAATAGAGAGCTTGTGAAGCGCAGCGTCTGGAGTCTTCCAGCGCTGCGTCGATCCAGAAAAAGGAGTGGCAATCCTCAAGGATATTCACCAAGGCGAATGCGGCCACCACGCAGCCTCAAGATCACTTGTGGCCAAGGCTTTCCGCCATGGTTTCTTTTGGCCGACTGCCTTGGAAGATGCTAAAGAGATAGTCAAGAGCTGCAGAGGATGCCAAGTTTTTAGTTCCAAGCAACACCTGCCGGCTTCCGCACTCAAGACCATTCCCCTCACCTGGCCTTTCGCTGTCTGGGGACTGGACATGGTGGGCCCTTTCAAGACAGCCCGCGGCGGCTTGACACATCTACTGGTCGTCGTGGACAAGTTCACCAAGTGGATCGAAGCAAAGCCAATCAAGAAGTTGAACGGGCCGACTGCCGTAACATTCATCACTAACATCACTACTCGGTACGGCGTGCCGCACAGCATCATCACCGACAACGGCACGAACTTTGCCAAAGGAGCACTGGCACGTTTCTGCACGACGCAGGGCATCCGACTGGACTTAGCGTCCGTTGCCCACCCGCAGTCAAACGGCCAGGTCGAGCGAGCAAATGGACTCATCCTCTCCGGCATCAAACCTCGACTGGTTGTACCACTGGAGCGTTCAGCCGGCTGCTGGCTCGAGGAGCTGCCGACTGTCCTCTGGAGTCTGCGCACTACACCCAACAAGTCAACCGGCTTTACTCCGTTCTTCCTTGTATATGGTGCCGAGGCTGTCATCCCAACAGATATCGAGTTCGACTCGCCTCGGATCACCATGTACACGGAGGCGGAGGCCAAGGAAGCAAGAGAAGACGGCGTCGACCTACTGGAAGAAGGCCGGCTGTTAACACTCAGCCGGTCCGCCATCTACCAGCAAGGGCTGCGCCGCTACCACAACCGCAAGGTCAAGCCAAGATCCTTCCAAGAGGGCGACCTTGTGCTCCGGCTGATCTAGCGAATAGCCGGCCAGCACAAGCTCTCGGCCCCTTGGGGAGGCCCCTTCGTCATCAGCAAGGCACTAGGCAACGACTCCTACTACCTGATCGACGCGCAAAAACCAAGAGCACGCAAGAGAGACGACTCCGGCAAGGAGTCGGAGCGACCATGGAAAGCGAACCTCCTGAGAAGATTTTACAGTTGAAAGCAGTATGTATCATGCTACCCTTTTGTATTAAGTACGAACCAACAGGCCCCCCGAACAGTACTCGGGGACTGCCTTTATTTTTCTATGAATGACGAGTGTCATATCCATGAATGTATCATTACATTTAAATTCTCGTCTGGAACCGGGTTCGACTAGTCGACCCGGGGACTGGCCGCCTTGAGCTATATTAAAAGTTCCACCTGAAGTCAGATAAGTAGTGTGCCGGCTCCCGAATCCTCTCTTGTTGAAAGTCGCAGCTCAAAGAACCGACTGTCCGACTAGCAAGAGACAAGGCAGAAAGGATGCCCACACGAAAAACGGCTAAGGACTAACGAACTTATATAGTGAAAAGACGGCCTCCAACCACGCTTGTCGGCTATCAGAACAGTCGGCTGGCCGGCTTCCTAAACACTTAGCTCTAGTCCAGCAAAGCTAGAGTACTTGCCCCCCTCAATTGGCCAAGCACTCCTCCAGCTACAGATTGCAGAGCAACTGTTTGACTGGGGAGGCGGCAACCAAGGGAGGGCGGCAAAGGAAACATCAGAAGGATGAAAAGCAAAGTATAAGGAAAAGCCAAATGCATACATAAGTTATATATACATATAAAAGCCCCCAACAGGCCGGCAATCGACAATAGTTCGAATACACCCCCAGTGGGTGGAATTGTGCAGACTTAACAGAATATTGTTCCAAAAGTGACAAGACAGGAAAACAAAAGATGACAGACTAGACTAGGGCGCGGTGCGGGAGCCAGGCTGGTCGGTGGAGACGGCGTCGCCGGATGAAGGAGTGGCCGCCTAGCGGGTCTCGGCTTGGTCACCACCAGTGGCAGGCGACGCACTCGCGCGTGACGTGGTGCTGGAGGCGCGGTCAGGCTGAGGCTGGTCGGCTGCTCCACCAGCCGGCTCGGCGTCTTCACCCTCCTCCTCCTCCTCTTCGCCCTCGTCGCTGGAGTCGATCTCCTCCGCCGAGTCTTCACCGTCTGCCGGGTTCGGCCCGAACCACTCCTCCGGCTGGGCGACACCGTTGTCATCTACCTCAGGGGCGAAGACGCTGGTGTCGGTGTAGTCGGCGATCGCCGAAGCCCGCCGGACGATAGCCGGTCACGCCGGCTCCAGCTCCGTGTCGGCTTGCTGCCGCCAGGTAGCCAGCTGATCCAGGCTCAGGCCGGGGTACCAGGCCTTGACGAACTCCAGCGCCCGCCTGGCGCCGGACCGAGCCGCTGAGGCCTTCCAGGCTTCGAAGCGGCCGACTGCCACCTCCAGCCAGTCGGCAGTTCGACTGGGGGTGCAAGGAACCACTTGGCCGGGCCAGAGGGCGGCCAATACTTGCGCCCCGGCGCGCTGCAGCCGGCGAAGCTGTCGGTGAGCCGGCTGGAGACGGGCCTGGATCGCCAAGAGCTGCTCCTCCAGCGAACGGCCAGCGGTTGGCGAAATCTCAAAGCCAGCCTGCCTTCGTGCTTGGCGGCGGGCCTCGGTGATCTGGTTGGCGGCGGTAGAGTAGCCAGGGAAGTACTCTGGGCAAGAAAGAAAGAGAAAGAAGAGAAAACACCAAGTCAGAAAACGAGCCAAAAGCGGCAGACGGCAAGAAAGGACGAAGAAGTAGGCGGCTTACCGTCAACCAGATCTTTGATCTGACCATAGCCAGTGATCAGAGTTTGCCTTGCTTCAGCCCAACCAGCCGCCTCCGTCTCGTACTCGGCCTGGAGGGCGGCTTCGCGGTCCTGCACCGCCTTTAGAGCCGCCTTGTGGCCCTCCTCCTGGTCGGCCAACTTCTTGGCCAGGCGGTCGCGTTCCTGCACCAAGGCGGCGAGCTCGGCATCCTTGGCACGAAGGGCAGTCTGAGACTCTCCTAGATGTGCCCTCAGACCGGCGTTGGCCGCTACAGAGACGGCAGGAAAAGAAAACACAATAAGAGGAAGTCGTCAAGGAAGATCCGACCCGACTGCTCAGCAGTCGGCCCGAATCTCGGGGACTACACCTAGTGGGTGCGCTGACGCGCCCCCACGTGAGATAAAGAACAAAGCACTTACCCCGGCTCTCAGTAAGGTCGGCGGTCTTCTGGATCAGCTCCCGAGCCTGGGAGTTGAAGGCGGCCGCACGAAGATTGTGGTAGTCCTGCAAGATAGACAGAAGATCGAAGTAAGAACAAGAATAGCAAAGCCAAATCCACTAAGAAGTTCCAAGCCGCCTGCTCAGCAGCCGACTCGGAACTCGGGGACTACACCCAGTGGGTGCGCTGACGCGCCCCCACGGAAGAAATCAAGATGAAGAAGAAGCAAGATAAAAAGACTAACCCGGATGGCCGCCCGCGTCGCAAGGAACTCGTCGGTATACTGCCTCAGCGCCGTAGCCTGGGCCTGGAACCGGGTCCAGACGTCCTGCGCGGCCACGTTCATCACGGCCGTTCCTCCGCCCGGCGTCCACCCCGAGGTAGCGCTGGCCACCTCCACATCCTGGGCCGACGAGCTGGAGCCCGCGGCCGGCTGCGGCTCCGATGCGGCCTTCTGTGGCTCTGACGCAGCCTTCCCCGCGCGCCGGCTCGGCGGCATCCGGACCGCCAGCTCAGTCCTCGCGGCCGGCTCGCCCCCCGCCGACTGCGCAGGCGGCAGATCAGGCCGGCCGCCTTGAGCCGCCCCAGTCGGCGGGGTCGGCACCAGCGCCCTCTCCAGGATGACGACGTCGTCATCCCTTTCCAACCCTGGATGGTCGCCGCCGACTCCTTCTGGCGAGGGCTCCGGGGCCCCAGGCGCTGCGACGCGCAGTGGGGTGACCAACAAGGCCCCCTCCGCCGTTGCCGCAGCTGCAGCCTCCGCTTGGGCCTTGGCTGCAGCGTCGGCGCGCGCCTTCGCCGCTTCCTCCTCCTGCGCCGCCTGGGCGGCGGCCGCCTTCCATACCTCGGCCTCCCGCGCCTCCCGCTCCTCCCGCGCCTCCCGCGCGTTCCGTTCTGTCGCCTCCTGAAGGTCGGCACGGGGGTCCACGCGGTGAGTGGTGCTCCCAGACCCCCTCGGCGACTCGACGACGGAGGCGGCAGCCGCCCGCTCAAGCGACAATGGAGCTCTGGTTGTTTGGAGAAAAAGACAAGGATTCAGGAACCACCAGAGAAAAGAAAGAAAAAAGAGTACACAAAAGAGTTCGAACTTACGCCGACACCGTCTGTGGTTGCTTCACCGTCTTGCGGAAGCGAGCCGCCTTCGCGGCCGCCTCCTCCCGCCTGGTCGCCGCCGCCCCGCCCCTGGGCTTCTTCGTCCGACTGCCGAACAAACCCTGGGCGGCGCGACGCTTTTGGCCGCCGCCCCGAGCAGGCGGTGCAGCGGAGGAACCCGCGCCGCGGCCAGATGCCGGCCGACGACGCGGGACGACTTCGGCCTCGTCGTCGTTCGGCCAGTCGTCGAAGGTGACTCCATGCCCGGAGCCGCTTGCTTCGCCGCTGGCTTGGCCACCACCCGGCTCGGTGTTGTCGTCCATAGTGGCCGCCCCCAAGTCGGGGTCCTCTAGGTCGTGCTGCGTCCGGTCGGGGACGAATCGGCGCTCCGCGTCCGACCCGCCGGCAGGCCGAAGAAGAGGGCTCTGTCGAAGACAAGCCGACTAGTCAGAGTCAGCCAAAGGAACTCGGCAACAAAGCTGAGAGAAAAAGAAGAGACAAGGTGAACATACCGTGGGCGGCGCATTGGCTCGGCTATATGGCTCGTTGCCGAACTGCCACTCTTCGGAGAGTTTGCAGTTCGCGAGGTAGTTCACCATATAGGCCACCTCCTCATGCGGCATGTCCTTGGTACACATCCGGCTTGGATCGAGCTGGCCGCTCATCTAACAGATCAGATGAGGGTGGCTCTGGAGCGGGAGTACTCGGCGCGTGACGAAGGCGGCCAGCAGGTCGGGCCCCGACAAGCCCTCCGACTGGGTCATCGCTCGCACACGGGCGACGGCTGCGGATCTAGCCGGCGTCAGCGTCACGGCCCGGTAGGACCACTGGGGCCGCCTGCTCGCCGGTGGGCCGGCTATGTAAGCCGGCAGGTTGACGTAGTCGCCCTGCGGGGCGATGTTCCTGACGTAGAAGTACGACTTTTGCCATAACTTCACCGATTGGATCAACGTGATGACGGGGAAGGGGTTGTCGGCGGCCACCCTCCGCATCGCGATGAAGGCGCCAGTCTGAGCCGGCACGCCCTGCGAGCGCGTGCCTAGCTTGGACTGGAATAACTCCCCCCAGAGCTCGAGGGTGGGGAGGACGCCGAGGTAGCCTTCGCACAGGGTGACGAAGGCAGACAGCAGCACCACCGTGTTCGGGGTGAGGTGGTGCGGCTGGAGCTGGTAGAACTCGAGCCAAGAGCGGAAGAAGGCGCTCACGGGCAGACCGATTCCGCGCAAGAAATGCGAGCGGAAGACCACCCGCTCGCCTCCCGCGGCTTCGGCGTATTCTCCTTCGCCGGCGCGAGACGGACCTCCACCTTGTCCGCGCTGGGCAGCCGCCGCGTCTTGCGGAGGAATTCGACATGATCCTCGTGGACGTTGGAGCCGTCCCAATCCCCACTGTACTGCTCCGTGGCGGGCGGCATGGTGAAAACGAGCGCGGCGGGGGAGGAACAAGTGGTGCAAGAGCGCGGCGGCGAGGCGCTGTTGCAAGAAAGGGCAGGAAGAAGAAGATGGTGGAAAGAGGAGGAGCGTGCGAGAGCCTGCCGCTCTCCCCCCTCCCCCTACTTATAGCTTCGCCAGGTGAAGCCGGGGAGGCCGGACGTGGGGTGAGACGTGGGATTAACTGCACCCACTCCCCCACGCCTCGCAATTATTACGCCCTAAAGGCGTGCCGAAACTGCCGCAAGGAGACGTGCGGGCGGTTTCGGGCTGCAGAGAATCCGCGCCTGGGCCCAGACGTGGACGTGGCGGGCCCCCACCCTGCGGCGACGTCCCATCGCGCGCGTGGGCTGGCAGGCTTTTTGGCCGAGAAAGGCCACGTGGTTCGCAGGCGGCAAGTGGCCGGCCCGCGGCCCGGTGCATGCGCTGGCGAGCTCCCGCCCTCCGACTCCGGAATTTTTGGCCAAGACGGCGCGCCTAACCAAAGCCGGCTCCCAGTTGCCGACTTGTCAAGATAGGAAGCTGATCGAGCTTCTCAACTCCTACCCAACCTCGAAGCCCAATCAGTTTCGGGGACTACTGTCAGAGTAAATGGCCACGGGTAGCCTAATCGACTGCCCCTGGCTCTTCCAAAAAATTATCAGGCCTTTGGGCCTTCAAGCACTCCAAGCATTGGACCGCCTTCCCTGGCCGGCTACCTCTGAAGCCGACTCACGGAAGGCGACCCAGCCTCAGCAACCTCTCCCCAGGATAACCACGGGGTGGCCGACTCCAGGAAGCCGGCCATAGAGGACGCCGACTTCCCGGAAGCCGGCCACGAAGAAAGCCGACTCCAAGAAGCCGGCCAAGACCTCAACCACCAAAGCTACGCCCACATAACGGTGACAAGACGGGGTGTGGCCACAGTGCGGCCCACTACCCCCGAAGCCCGAGGCAGGCATGGCCACAGGACGCCGTACGGGACGGCCATCTCCCGTCCGGTTCGGCACTGTAGCCATGCTGGCCTCAACGTCACCCACGGCAGACGCTAGTACGGCCCACGGGTGGCGGGCCCCTTTAGCCAGAGAGAGGCGCGAAGGCGGCCCGGCCTCCCCCAGTCGGCCGAGGGCGTAGCCGGCCCCCAGAAGCCGGCTACCCCCTCCCTCGAAGCATGTGCCACATTAAGGAGACAAGACGAGGTAAGGCTACAGTGAGCACCCTCGAGGCGGCACACTGTAGCCACGCTTACCTCGGCGAAGCCCTCGTCATCAGGGGCGAGGCTACAGTAAGCAGCCGCCGACAAGACCCTAGGCGGTGGGGCCGGCCTGTTGACCAAGAGGCCGGCAGCCGGCGGGACCCACCAGTCGGCGGGCCCCAACAGCCGGCGGAGAAGCCGGCGAGCGTAGACTCTGACGGTTGGGACCAGTGCCCAGCCGGATTACAATTGTACCCCTGGGGGGTAGGCCTATATAAACCCCTCGGGGCACCCATGCAAAGGGTGGGCTTCTTAGCATTACACACGCACACCATAGAGAGAGAGAGAAGCAAGAGCTAGCCTTGTTCTTCTTCTCCCTTGAACCCAACAGCTCTAGGAGCGATTGTAGCTACTCTTCCTGATCTAGTGATCATGCGGGGACCCCACAGAGCAGGACTAGGGGTATTATCTCCTCGGAGAGCCGCGAACCTGGGTAAGATCCGCCGGCGTGCATGTCTTTGCCTCATCCCGTTTCCAGGCACCGGCGACGTCTTACTGGCACCCACTATGGTAAGGCACCCGTTGGCATATGTCGCACCAACCACCCAACAGAAAACATAACCCATTACGTTGTCTTCCTTGTCCAACATCAACTCTTTAGCATGTCATATTTTAATGAGTGCTCACAATCATAAAAGATGTCCAAGATAGTATATTTATATGTGAAAACCTCTCTTTCTTTATTACTTCCTATTAATTGCAACGATGAACAAAACTATGTTTGTCAACTCTCAACAACTTTTATTCATCATACTCTTTATATGTGAAGTCATTACTCTCCATAAGATCAATATGATCTCTTTATTCCTTTTTATTCTTTATTTTTCTTTTATTCCCTCACGATCATAGCAAGATAACCAAGCCCTTGACTCAAAACTAATATTTATTATATATAGCTCACGGACTCGATTACATAGAAGGATCATAAAGAAAAACTCAAAACTAAATCATACTAAAATTTTATTCTACTAGATAAAAATATTACTAAAATGATCGAACTAAGAAAAACGGTAAAGATAGGAGTGTGATGGTGGTATGATACCGGGGCACCTCCCCCAAGCTTGGCAGTTGCCAAGGGGAGTGCCCATACCCATGTGTTTATATCTCTTTCCTCGGGGGTAGTGATGGTGATGATGTAGGCTTGTCATCCATCTTCCAAGGCATAGGCTCACCATCATAGAAAGATGATCGAGTCTCCGGGATCCTTAAATTTGTAGCCAAACTCATCCTCTTGAACCTATATTCATACTCACAGTTTTGGTTTTGCATGTCATAGATGTGGGCTTGGAGAAGCTCAATTTTCTCGTGAAGCTTGAAGATGGCCTCCCCAATGTTCTTGGCATCCAGCTTGTGGTTGTTGGTGAACTCCGTGATCATTATATGATTGGCGTCGAGTCCATGTTCCACCATCTCCTGGCACTTGAAAACTTGTTGCTCCATTGCTTCGAGCCTTGTCCTCACGCTTCCGGTCCTCCTTGGTCCCTCAACATCGCGGATGTGCAGCAACTCCTCACGCATCTCAATGGTTTGAGGATGTTGCAGCACTCCAGCGAGGTAGGGGTTGATGACCTTCTTGAAGAACTTGTCCTTGGGGGCACTTGGAGACGTCATGGTGATCTAGATCTGTCAGAAAAACAGATCGAAACAAAAATAGAGGATATTTGCGTGGTACGGTGGTCAAAACCTTCGGGAGATTATATAATGAATTTTTACCGACCAAAAGAAGTAGCGTGCAAGAAAACAGAGTCCGGAGAGTACACGAGGTGCCCACAAGGCAGGGGGCGCGCCCAGGGGGTAGGGCGTGCCCTCCACCCTCGTGGATGCCTCGTGTCCTTCCCGGACTACTTATTTTCCTATTTTCTTAAATATTCCAAAACGGAGAAAAACTACCATTAGAACTGTTTTAGAGTCGGTTTACTTACCGTACCTCATACCTATTCCTTTTCGGAGTCTGAAACGTTCTAGAAAGTGTCCCTTATGTATTCCTCCGGGGTTACGGTTTCAATAACATTAGTTTCAACATTTATGGGATTACTTGAGATATAATGTTTGATTCTTTGACCGTTCACCACCTTCGGATTTGTGCCTTCGAAGTTGTTGATTTTTATGGCACCGGAACGATAGACCTCCTCGATAACGTAAGGCCCTTCCCATTTAGAGAGAAGTTTTCCTGCAAAAAATCTTAAACGAGAGTTGAATAGCAACACATAATCACCTACATTAAACTCATGCTTTTGTATCCTTTTGTCACGCCATCTTTTAACTTTTTCTTTAAAAAGTTTGGCATTCTCATAGGCTTGAGTTCTCCATTCATCAAGTGAGCTAATGTCAAATAGCCTCTTCTCACTGGCAAGTTTGAAATCATAGTTGAGCTCTTTAATGGCCCAATATGCCTTATGTTCTAGTTCGAGAGGTAAGTGACATGCTTTTCCATAAACCATTTTATATGGAGACATACCCATAGGGTTTTTATATGCAGTTCTATAGGCCCATAATGCATCATCAAATTTCTTGGACCAATTCTTTCTAGATCTATTAACAGTCTTTTGCAAAATTAATTTGATCTCTCTATTACTCAGTTCTACTTGACCACTAGATTGCGGATGGTATGGAGATGCAATTCTATGATTAACGTCATACTTAGCAAGCATTTTACGAAAGGCACCATGAATAAAATGTGAACCACCATCAGTCATTAAATATCTAGGGACTCCAAACCTCGAAAAAATAACTTCTTTAAGCATCTTAATAGAGGTGTTATGATCAGCACTACTAGTTGGAATAGCTTCTACCCACTTAGTAACGTAATCAACAACAACTAAAATATGTGTATAGCCGTTAGAGGAAGGAAACGGTCCCATATAATCAAAGACCCAAACATCAAATGGTTCAATAACGAGTGAATAATTCATAGGCATTTCTTGACGTCTACTAATATTACCGATTCTTTGACATTCATCACAAGACAAGACAAACTTACGGGCATCTTTGAAGAGAGTAGGCCAATAAAAACCGGATTGCAATACCTTATGTGCAGTTCTATCTCCAGCGTGGTGTCCTCCATAAGCCTCGGAGTGACACTTGCGTAGGATCTGTTCCTGTTCATGCTCAGGTACACAACGTCTAATAACACCATCTACTGCTTCTTTATAAAGATGTGGGTCATCCTAGAAGTAATGTCTTAAATCATAGAAAACCTTTTTCTTTTGCTGGTATGTGAAGCTAGGTGGTATAATTTTAGCAACAATGTAATTAGCATAATCAGCATACCACGGAGCAGTACGAGAAGCATTTATGACAGCTAATTGTTCATCAGGAAAGCTATCATCAATAGATAGTGGGTCATCAAGAACATTCTCTAAGCTAGACAAGTTGTCTGCAACGGGGTTCTCAGCTCCCTTTCTATCTATAATATGCAAATCAAATTCTTGCAGCAAGAGAACCCATCTAATAAGTCTAGGTTTAGCATCTTTTTTCCATAAGATATTTAATAGCAGCATGATCAGTGTGAACAGTTACTTTAGAATCAACAAATAAGGTCGGAACTTATCACAAGCAAGTACAACTGCTAAAAAATCTTTTTCAGTAGTAGCATAATTTCTCTGGGCACTGTCTAGAGTTTTACTGGCATATTGAATAACATTTAATTTCTTATCAACTCTTTGTCCTAGAACAGCACCTATAGCATAATCACTAGCATCACACATAATTTCAAAGGGTAAATTCCAATCACGTGGCTGAACAAATAGGTGCAAAAATCAAGGCTTTCTTAAGTATTTCAAATGCTTCTACACAATCATCATCAAAGATAAAAGGAACATCTTTTTGTAAGAGGTTAGTCAGAGGCCTAGAATTTTTTGAGAAGTCCTTAATGAACCTCCTATAAAAGCGGCATGACCAAGGAAACTTCTTATACCTTTAATGTCCTTGGGACACGACATCTTTTCAATAGCATCAACTTTAGCTTTATCAACTTCAATACCTCTTTCAGAAATTTTATGCCCCAAGACAATACCTTCATTAACCATAAAGTGGCACTTCTCCCAATTCAAGACAAGATTAGTTTCCTCACATCTCTGCAAAACTCGATCAAGGTTGCTCAAGCAATCATCAAAAGAAGTTCCATATACGGAGAAATCATCCATGAAAACCTCAACAATCTTTTCACAAAAATCAGAGAATATAGCCATCATGCATCTTTGAAAGATAGCAGGTGCATTGCATAAACCAAAAGGCATACGTCTATAAGCAAAGGTACCGAAAGGGCAAGTAAAAGTGGTCTTTTCTTGATCCTCTTTTGACACAGGTATTTGTCAGAAACCAGAATAACCATCTAGAAAGCAAAAATGTGTATGTTTGGATAATCTTTCTAGCATTTGATCAATAAAAGGTAAAGGGTAATGATCCTTTTTAGTAGCTTTATTTAATTTGCGGAAATCAATTACCATTCTATAACCTGTAACGATTCTTTGTGGGATCAATTCATATTTATCATTAGGAACAACAGTAATACCTCCCTTCTTAGGGACACAATGGACAGGACTTATCCAATGACTATCAGCAATGAGATAAATTATACCTGCCTCCAGAAGCTTTAGTACTTCTTTTCTTACCACTTCTTTCATCTTAGGATTTAACCTTCGTTGGTTATCAACAACCGGTTTAGCATCTTTCTCCAATTTTATTTTGTGTTGGCATAGAGTGGGACTAATGCCCTTAAGATCATCAAGAGTATATCCAATAGCAGCACGGTGCTTGTTCAGAGTTTTCAATAATTTCTCTTCTTCCTTCTCTGAAAGGTTAGCACTAATAATAACAGGATATATCTTCTTTTCATCAAGATATGAATATTTAAGAGTATCAGGTAATGGTTTAAGCTCAAACATGGGATCACCCTTGGGTGGAGGAGGGTCCCCTAGGATTTCAACAGGCAAGTTGTGTTTCAAAATAGGTCCCTGTTTAAAGAATACTTCATCTATTTCCCTTCTTTCATTCATAAACGTATCATTTTCATGGTCGAGCAAATATTGTTCTAAAGGATCATTAGGAAGCACGGCAATAGAAGCAAGACCAATAATTTCATCTTTACTAGGCAATTCTTCATCATGGGGTTGTCTACGACATTTAGCAAAATTAAACTCATGAGACATATCCCCCAAACCAATAGTAACAACATCCTTTTTGCAGTCTATCCTAGCATTAGCAGTATTCAAGAAGGGTCTACAAAATATTATGGGACAGAAGTTATCTTGTGGGGAACCAAGAACAAGAAAATCAGCAGGATATTTAACTTTCCCACACAAGACTTCAACATCTCTAACAATCCCAACTGGTGAAATAGTATCTCTATTGGCAATCTTAATTGTAACATCAATTTCTTCTATCTCAGCAGGTGCAATATCATGCATAATTTATTTGTATAAGGAATGAGGTATTGCACTTGCACTAGCCCCCATATCACACAAGACATGATAACAATGATCTCCTATTTTAACAGAAATAATAGGCATGCCTACAATAGGTCTATGTTTATTTTTAGTGTCAGGTCTAGCAATTCTAGCAGCTTCATCGCAGAAGTAAATAACATGCCCATCAATATTATCGGCCAAGAGATCTTTAACCATAGCAATACTAGGTTCAACTTTAATTTTCTCAGGGGGTGTAGGTGCTCTAGTATTACTCTTACGAACCACAGTTGAAGCTTTAGCATGATCCTTTATTCTAACAGGGAAAGGTGGTTTCTCAATATAAGCAGTAGGAACAACAGGATCAACATTATAAGTGATAGTCTTTTCTCAAACTTTAATAGGTGCAACTACTTTTACTTCAATGGGAGGATTATATTTATACCACTTCTCCTTAGGGAGATCAACATGAGTAGTAAAGGATTCACAGAAAGAAGCTACTATCTCAGAGTCAAGTCCATATTTAGTGCTAAATTCACGAAAAACATTGGCATCCATAAAAGATTTAACACAATCAAACTTAGGCGTTATACCTGACTCCTTACCTTCGTCGACATCCCAATCTTCAGAGTTGCGTTTAATTCTTTCCAATAAATCCCATTTGAATTCAATAGTCTTCATCATAAAAGAACCAGTACAAGAAGTATCAAGCATGGAGCGATTATTGAGAGAAAGCCGAGCATAAATTTTTTGAATAATAATTTCTCTTGAGAGCTCATGATTGGGGCATGAATATAACATTGACTTAAGCCTCCCCCAAGCTTGAGCGATGCTTTCTCCTTCGCGAGGCCAAAAATTTATATATAATTACGATCACGATGAACAAGATGCATAGGATAAAACTTCTGATGAAATTCCAATTTCAATCGGTTGTAGTTCCATGATCCCACATCATCACATAGCCTAAACCATGTCAATGCCTTTCCCTTCAAAGATAAAGGAAAGACCTTCTTCTTGATAACATCCTCAGGCACACCTGCAAGCTTAAATAATCCACAAACTTCATCCACATAGATTAGGTGCAAATCAGGATGCAATGTTCCATCTCCTGTAAAAGGATTAGCTAGCAGTTTCTCTATCATACCCGAAGGAATTTCAAAGTAAACATTTTCAGTAGGTTCAGTAGGTTGAGGAGCAACTCTTTGCTCTACTGGACGGGGTGAAGATACCCCAAACAAGCCCCTCAAAGGATTGTTTTCCATAGTAACAAGTGACAGTCACACCATATAAATTTTTTCCTTACCAAATTCCACTTACCAAAGGCGCTTCACTCCCCGACAATGGCGCCAGAAAAGAGTTTTGATGACCCACAAGTGTAGGGGATATATCTTAGTCCTTTCAATAAGTAAGAGTGTCGAACCCAACGAGGGGCAGAAGGAAATGACAAGCAGTTTTCAGTAAGGTATTCTCTGCAAGCACTGAAATTATCGGTAACAGATAGTTTTGTGATAAGGTAATTTGTAACGGGCAACAAGTAATGAAAGTAAATAAAGTGCAGCAAGATGGGCCAATACTTTTTGTAGCACAGGACAAGCCTGGACAAACTCTTATATGAAGGAAAACGCTCCCGAGGACACATGGGACTTATCGTCAAGCTAGTTTTCATCACGCTCATATGTTTCACGTTCGTTACTTTGATAATTTGATATGTGGGTGGACCGGTGCTTGGGTACTACCCTTCCTTGGACAAGCATCCCACTTATGATTAACCCCTATTGCAAGCATCTGCAACTACAAAATAAGTATTAAGGTAATCCTAACCATAGCATGAAACATATGGATCCAAATCAGCCCCTTACGAAGCAACACATGAACTAGGGTTTAAGCTTCTGTCACTCTAGCAACCCATCATCTACTTATTACTTCCCAATGCCTTCCCCTAGGCCCAAATAATGGTGAAGTGTCATGTAGTCGACGTTCACATAACCACTAGAGGAAAGACAACATACATCTCATCAAAATATCGAACGAATACCAAATTCACATGACTACTTATAGAAAGACTTCACCCATGTCCTCAGGTACAAACGTAACTACTCACAAATCATATTCATGTTCATAATCAGAGGGGTATTAATATGCATAAAGGATCTGAACATATGACCATCCACCAAATAAACCAACTAGCATCAACTACAAGGAGTAATCAACACTACTAGCAAGCCACATGTACCAATCTCAGGTTTTGGGACAAAGATTGGATACAAGAGATGAACTAGGGTTTGAGAGGAGATGGTGCTGGTGAAGATGTTGATGGAGATTGACCCCCTCCCGAGGAGAGGATCGATGGTGATGATTTCCCCCTTCCGGAGGGATGTTTCCCCGGCAGAACAGCTCCGCTAGAGCCCTAGATTGGTTCCGCCAAGGTTTCGCCTCGTGGCGGCGGTGTTTCGTCCCGAAAGCTTCCTCCTGATTTTTTTCCAGGGTGAAAGACTTCATATAGCAGAAGATGGGCACCGGAGGCCTGCCAGGGGCCCACGAGACAGGGGGCGCGCCCAGGGGGTAGGGCGCGCCCCCACCCTCGTAGCCAGGGTGTGGGCCCCCTCTGGTTAATTCTTTCGCCAACATTTTTTATTTATTCCAAAACGTGCCTCCGTGAAGTTTTAGGACTTTTGGAGTTGTGCAGAATAGGTCTCTAATATTTGCTCCTTTTCCAGCCCAGAATTCCAGCTGCCGGCATTCTCCCTCTTCATGTAAACCTTGTAAAATAAGAGAGAATAGGCATAAGTATTGTGACATAATGTGTAATAACAGCCCATAATGCAATAAATATCGATATAAAAGCATGATGCAAAATGGACGTATCACTTCACGAGCCAGTAGTAGCTGCTAGGTATGGCTTCGGCAGGCCATAGCCGGATTATCAAATCCTTCATGGCCAGTTCGGCCACCCTATGCAGTTAGGTCAGCTGTTTCAGCTGATTACTAAAGGGCACCGGATGCTCTGGCGCAAGGTATTGCGACCAGAACAGCTTCTCCGTTGAGCTCCCCTCTTCGGCTCGGAAGAACTCGGCAACGTCGGCAACACTGCGCGGCAAATCCACAAACGCCCCTGGAGAATTCCAAATCTGGGTTAGCAAGAGGTACCTTCTCTTCACATATTTGCTCTGCATAATAAAGGCCTTACCCGCCGCGATTTTCCTGTCCTCCTGGATTTCCTGGAGGGCACCCTGGGCTTCAACCCGGGCATCTTGTGCGCTTTGCGAGCCTTGGAAAGTTCGGACTCTTGATCCGCAATATTGCGCTCCAAGGACTCGCATTTCCTCACGGTGTCCTGGAGCTCCTGCTGGACCTCATCAACCCTGGCCTCGTGTTTTTCGCGGGCGGCTTGTTCCTTTGCTGCTTTCTTTTGGGCCTCAGCTAGCGCCTTCTTGAGGGTCTCCACCTCGGTCGTCACTCCTACAAATATCATGGCACTATGGTCAACACAAATCATTCACCCTTTCTGCTATACAGAAGGTCATTACATACCTTGCTTGTCCTCCAGTTGTTTTTTCACTCGGCCGAGCTCTTCCTCGGCCCGCTCCAGACTCTGCTTCAGTCCGGAGACTTCGGCAGCATGAGAAGTTGCAGCCAGCAGCAATGACTACTTATTCACATAGACATGTATGGTTAGTCTCCTGCGAAAATTACTTGATCCTTTGTCCGGCTTTTCTTTCCGAACACCGGACAGAGTCTCAGGGGCTACTGTCTATACTGTGACATTCTTCTTACATAATCACATCGCTTACCTCCAAACCCGTCAGAAGGCTGGTGCAGGCTTCGGTCAGTCCGCTCTTAACGGACTGAATCTTCTCAACCATCGTACCCATAAGGATACGGTGTTCCTCAACAATGGAAGCACCTTGCATCGCTTCCAAAAGAGTATCCGGCGCCTCTGGTTGGACAGAGGTCACCGGCGGAACAGGTGCACCTCCTTCTTTCGAAGGAGGCTGCTTGCGTGAATCCAGAGCCGTATTGGCCTCCGGAATGGTATTCGGCTGGGGGCCGCAGCGGATATTGCCCCCATCGCCAGTCTCCAGGGGGATTTGCTCCCCCATGTGTCCGGCAGCCGAGGTTTCACCCTCTGGCGCCACCCGGGCGGCCTCCTGTACTCCCCCCCACCGGCCTGGAAAGGTCCTCTGGGACAGCACCTCGGCGTCGTCCATAGCTTTGGGGGAGGAGGCCACCGGAACGGACCCGCTGTCCATTGCATTTGGATCCAGCGAATTCCCCGAAGATGAGGATCGCTGAGGGCTGTCATGGGCCAAGCTACAGTGTATGATTCAACATGTTAAAACTATGAAGTAAAGGAGTTGGACATATGAGTGCGTCAGTGCCTTCGAGTACTTACGATTCGGCCAGAGGCTTATCCCTGGGGCGCCTCTCTGAGCTGCTGTTGGTATCCAGCGCGGTGTCGTCCGCAAGGGAAGCTCTCCCCTTCTTGGACGGTTCGGCCTCCAGACGCGTGGAGGCTGCCCTTTTCTTCCTTCCCCCCTGGGGGGGAGTTGCTTTCTTCCTCTTCATCCTCCTCATCATCAGTGGCGGGAGGAGAGTGGGTCTCGGCATCTTCAGACGTCATGTCCGAAGTGCCCTTGTGGCGGAGGCCACCTCTGGTCCCCTTGGCCTTCTTCTCCGGCGCCTGGTAGGGCGCCTGAACCAGCATCTTCGTCAGAAGCAGGATTTTTGGGTCTTCGGGCAGTGGAGCCGGACACTTGATCTGGTCCACTTTCTTTGTCTAGCCCTGAAAAGTAAGATGGGGAAGCCCAGACATTCTCCTTGAGTGTATAAGTAAAGGATACACCTTGAAAACACGAAAAAACTTACCGGACTGGCGGGATGGGTCAGGTTGTACCCACGGTCTTCAGTCTCCTTCGGCCACGTCTCATTGGCCTTGAAGAGCACCTTCCAAATGCCTTCGTGCGTAACGCCGAAGAAATGTTGCAGGGTATGGTGCTTGGCCGGATCGAATTCCCACAAATTGCAGGTCCGGCTTTGACATGGAAGGATCCGGCGAAAAAGCATCACCTGGATCACATTGACAAGCTTGATGTTCTTGTCGACCATGCTCTTGATGCGCATCTGCAGCACTGTCAGCTCGTCCAACAAGGCCCAGTCGAGGCCCTTCTCTAGCCAGGAGGTGAGCCGCATTGGGGCCCCGAACCTGAACTCGGGAGCCGCGACCCAGGTGGCGTCGTGGGGCTCTGTGACATAGAACCATTGCTGTTGCCACCCTTTGACGGTCTCCACGAAAGTACCTTTGGGCCATATGACGTTGGGCATCTTGCTCACCATGGCGCCTCCACACTCTGCGTGTTGACCATCCACCACCTTCGGCTTTACATTGAAGATCTTTAACCACAATCCGAAGTGGGGTGGGATGCAGAGGAAGGCCTCGCACACGACTATGAATGTCGAGATGTTGAGGAAGGAGTTGGGGCCAGATCGTGGAAATCCAGCCCGTACTAGAACATGAGCCCACGGACGAATGGGTGAAGAGTGAAGCCCAATCCGCGGATGGAGTGGGGGATGAATACCTTCTACCTCTTGAGCATGCGTTGGTTTTACCTTGAAGAGGAAAGGGTGATGCAGCAAAGTAGAGTAAGTATTTCCCTCAGTTTTTGAGAACCAAGGTATCAATCCAGTAGGAGACTACACGCAAGTCCCTAGTACCTGCACAAACAATTAAGAACCTTGCAACCAACGTGATAAAGGGGTTGTCAATCCCTTCACGGCCACTTGCAAAAGTGAGATCTGATAGAGATAATAAGATAAATATTTTTGGTATTTTTGTTGTATAGATTGAAAAGTAAAGATTGCAAAATAAACGACGACAGAAATAGCTAGTTGACGGGAGATTAATATAATGGAAAATAGACCCGGGGGCCATAGGTTTCACTAGTGGCTTCTCTCAAGATAGCAAATTCTACGGTGGGTGAACAAATTACTATCGAGCAATTGATAGAAAAGCGCATAGTTATGAGAATATCTAGGCATAATCATGTATATAGGCATCACGTCCGTGTCAAGTAGACCGAAACGATTCTGCATCTACTACTATTACTTCACACCTCGACCACTATCCAACATGCATCTAGAGTATTAAGTTCATAAGAACAGAGTAATGCATTAGGAAAGATGACATGATGTAGAGGGATAAACTCAAGCAATATGATATGTGTCGATGGCAACAATACAATATGTGTCGTTTCCCCTGCTGTTACTGGGATTGAGCACCGGAAGATTGAACCCAAAGCTAAGCACTTCTCCCATTGCAAGAAAGATCAATCCAGTAGGCCAAACCAAACAGATAATTCGAAGAGACTTGCAAAGAGATCAAATCATGCATATAAGAATTCAGAGAAGATTCAAATATTGTTCATAGATAAACTTGATCATAAACCCACAATTCATCGGATCTCGACAAACACACCACAAAAAGTATTAAATCGAATAGATATCCAAGAAGATCGAGGAGAACTTTGTATTGAGATCCAAAGAGAGAGAAGAAGCCATCTAGCTAATAACTATGGACCCGAAGGTCTGTGGTAAAGTACTCACACATCATCGGAGAGGCTATGGTGTTGATGTAGAAGCCCTCCGTGATCGATTCCCCCTCCGGCAGAGCGCCGGAAAAGGCCCCAAGATGGGATCTCACGGGTATAGAAGGTTGCGGCGGTGGAAATAGGGTTTCGTGGTGCTCCTGGATGTTTTCGGGGTATATGAGTATATATAGGCGAAAGAAGTAGCTCGGTGGAGCCACGAGGGGCCCACGAGGGTGGGGGGCGCGCCTACCCCCTGGGCGCGCCCTCCTACCTAATGGCCGCCTCGTTGCTTCCTTGACGTCCACTCCAAGTCTCTTGGATTGCAATTGTTCCAAAAACGACTCTCCCGAAGGTTTCATTCCGTTTGATATTCCTTTTCTGCGAAACACTGAAATAGGCAAAAAAATAGCAATTTGCTCTGGGCCTTTGGTTAGTAGGTTAGTCCCAAAAATAATATAAAAGTGTATAATAAAGCCCATTAAACATCCAAAACAGATAATATAATAGCATGGAACAATGAAAAATTATAGATACGTTGGAGATATATCAAGCGTCCCCAAGCTTAATTCCTGCTCGTCCTCGAGTAGGTAAATGATAAAAACAGAATTTTTGATGTGGAATGCTACCTAACATAATCTTTAATGTAATTTTCTTTATTGTGGCATTAATGTTCAGATCCGAAAGTTTCAAGATAAAAGTTTAATATTGACATAAAAATAATAATACTTCAAGCATACTAACTAAGCAATCATGTCTTCTCAAAATAACATGGCCAAAGAAAGTTCATCCCTACAAAATCATATAGTTTGGTCATGCTCCATTTTCGTCACACAAGAATGCTCTCATCATGCACAACCCCGATGACAAGCCAAGCAATTATTTCATACTTTAGTAATCTCAAACTTTTTCAACTTTCATGCAATACATGAGCGTGAGCCATGGATATAGCACTATGGGTGGAATAGAATATAATGATGGGGGTTGTGTGAAGAAGACAAAAAGGATAAAGTCTCACATTGACGCGGCTAATCAACGGGCTAGGGAGATGCCCATCAATTGATGTCAATGCAAGGGGTAGGGATTGCCATGCAACGGATGCACTAGAGCTATAACAGTATGAAAGCTCAACAAAAGAAACTAAGTGGGTGTGCATCCAACTTGCTTGCTCATGAAGACCTAGGGCATTTGAGGAAGCCCATTGTTGGAATATACAAGCCAAGTTCTATAATGAAAAATTCCCACTAGTATATGAAAGTGACAAAATAAGAGACTCTCTATCATAAAGATCATGGTGGTACTTTGAAGCACAAGTGTGGAAAAGGATAGTAACACTGTCCCTTTTATTTTTTTATTTTTCCCTTTTTTGGGGCCTTTCTTTTTTTGGCCTTTCTTTTTTTTCGGGACAATGCTCTAATAATGATGATCATCACACTTCTATTTATTTACAACTCAAAGATTACAACTCGATAATAGAACAAAATATGACACTACATGGATGGCTCCGGTGGTGTACCGGGATGGGTAATGAATCAAGAGTGACATGTATGATGAATTGTGCATGGCGGCTTTGCCACAAATACGATGTCAACTACATCATCATGCAAGGCAATATGACAATGATGAAGCGCGTCATAATAAATGAAACGGTGGAAAGTTTCATGGCAATATATCTCGGAATGGCTATGGAAATGCCATAATAGGTAGGTATGGTGGTTGTTTTGAGGAAGATATAAGGAGGTTTATGTGTGATAGAGCGTATCATATCACGGGGTTTGGATGCACCGGCGAAGTTTGCACCAACTCTCAAGGTGAGAAAGGGCAATGCACGGTACCGAAGAGGCTAGCAATGATCGGAGGGAGAGAGTGTGTATAATCCACGAACTCAACATTAGTCATAAAGAACTCATATACTTATTGCAAAAATCTACAAGTCATCAAAAACCAAGCACTACGCGCATGCTCCTAGGGGGATAGATTGGTAGGAAAAGACCATCGCTCGTCCCCGACCGCCACTCGTAAGGATGACAATCAAAGAACACCTCATGTTTCAAATTTGTTACACAACGTTTACCATACGTGCATGCTACGGGCTTGCAAACTCTAACACAAGTATTTCTCAAATTCACAATTACTCAACAAGCACAACTTTAATATCACCATCTTCATATCTCAAAACAATCATCAAGTATCAAACTTCTCATAGTATTCAATGCACTCTATATGAAAGTTTTTATTATACCCATCTTGGATGCCTACCATATTCGGACTAATTTTATAGCCAAAGCAAGTTACCATGCTGTTTTAAGGAACTCTCAAAATAATATAAGTGAAGCATGAGAGATCAATAATTTCTATAAAATAAAACCACCACCGTGCTCTAAAAAGATATAAGTGAAGCACTAGAGCAAAATTATCTAGCTCAAAAGATATAAGTGAAGCACATAGAGTATTCTAATAAATACCGATTCATGGGTGTCTCTCCAAAAGGTGTGTACAGCAAGGATGATTGTGGTAAACTAAAAAGCAAAGACTCAAATCATACAAGACGCTCCAAGCAAAACACATATCATGTGGTGAATAAAAATATAGCCTCAAGTAAAGTTACTGATGGACGAAGACGAAAGAGGGGATGCCTTCCGGGGCATCCCCAAGCTTAGGCTTTTGGTTGTCCTTGAATTTTACCTTGGGGTGCCTCGGGCATCCCCAAGCTTAGGCTCTTGCCACTCCTTATTCCACAATCCATCAAATCTTTACCCAAAACTTGAAAACTTCACAGCACAAAAGTCAACAGAAAATCTCATGAGCTCCGTTAGTGCAAGTAAACAAACCACCACAATAAAGTACTGTAATGAACTCATTCTTTATTTATATTGGTGTTAAACCTACTGTATTCCAACTTCTCTATGGTTCATACCCCCTCCGATACTAGCCATAGATTCATCAAAATAAGCAAACAACACACAAAAACAGAATCTGTAAAAAACAGAACAATATGTAGTAATATGTATCAAACGCAAACTTCTGTAACTCAGAAAAATCTACCAAAATAGGACAACCTAGATAATTTGTTTATTGATCTACTGCAATAGGATCAGTATTTTATCACTTTCTGGTGATTTTTAACAATTGTTTTCATGAGAAGAAAGTTTCTGACTTTTTCAGCAAGATCAAATAATTGTTATCCAAGAAGATCCTATAGGTTTAACCTGGCACAAACACTAATTAAAACATAAAAATCTAACGAGAGGATAGATGAATTATTTATTACTAAACAGGAAAAAAAGCAAGGAATAAAAATAAAATTGGGTTGCCTCCCAACAAGCGCTATCGTTTAACGCCCCTAGCTAGGCATGAATAGATCTAGGTATTGCCATCTTTGGTGTTGGGAAAGAAAAGAGAAAATTTCTAATCTATTGCATTTATCTTTCTATTTTGAGAAAGCATGTGGCCATTAATGGTGGAAGAAAGATTAAGCATGCTATGGAAATTTGCGTCTAAGCTAGCCTTCATCTCTTTGATAATTTCATTTTGGTAAAAGCACAAAAGAGCGGTGGATTCAACCCTCTCACTCATGGGGTGCCCAAATATAGTTTTCATCTTTTCATATGTGTCTATGGGATCCCCCTCAAGAAAACCTTCTTCAAAAATAGAATCTAAAACTTGCTTGAATGAAGAGGGCAAGCCAACATAAAAGCTTTTTAGGTATATTTCAATTTGATATTGGGGCACATAGCTAGCTCGGATCCTTAATAGCCTATCCCAAGCATCTTTCAAAGACTCATCAAGTAAACAACAAAAAATTCCGGGATCATCCTCATCGAAATTATTCAAGCCCTCATTGATAACCCCGGTAGGTCTTTCCATAGCATCATTATTTATGAGCTTAGAGAGGACAGAGGGACTATCCAAAGTACTAAAACTTGGGAGAGAACCCTTAGCCCTTTTCGACCGGCCATGGCAAAAGAAAGGCAAACAGAAAAAGGGCGAATAAAACAACAAGGGTGAAGTGGTATGTCTTACTTGTGCGTAAATCTCCTCGGCAACTGCGCCAGAAATCCTTCTTGCTACCTCTTGAGCATGTGTTGGTTTTCCCTTGAAGAGGAAAGGGTGATGCAGCAAAGTAGCGTAAGTATTTCCCTCAGTTTTTGAGAACCAAGGTACCAATCCAGTAGGAGACTACACGCAAGTCCCCAGTACCTGCACAAACAATTAAGAACCTTGCAACCAACTCAATAAAGGGGTTGTCAATCCCTTCACGGCCAATTGCAAAAGTGAGATCTGATAGAGATAATAAGATAAATATTTTTGGTATTTTTGTTGTATAGATTGAAAAGTAAAGATTGAAAAATAAACGGCGACAGAAATAGCTAGTTGACGGGAGATTAATATGATGGAAAATAGACCCGGGGGCCATAGGTTTCACTAGTGGCTTCTCTCAAGATAGCAAATTCTACAGTGGGTGAACAAATTACTGTCGAACAATTGATAGAAAAGCGCATAGTTATGAGACTATCTAGGCATGATCATGTATATAGGCATCACGTCCGCGTCAAGTAGACCGAAACAATTCTGCATCTACTACTATTACTCCACACATCGACCACTATCCAGCATGCATCTAGAGTATTAAGTTCATAAGAACAGAGTAACGCATTAGGCAAGATGACATGATGTAGAGGGATAAACTCAAGCAATATGATATAAACCCCATCTTTTTATCCTCGATGGAAACAATACAATACGTGTCGTTTCCCCTGCTATCACTGGGATCGAGCACCGCAAGATTGAACCCAAAGCTAAGCACTTCTCCCATTGCAAGAAAGATCAATCTAGTAGGCCAAACCAAACTGATAATTCGAAGAGACTTGCAAAGATATCAAATCATGCATATAAGAATTCAGAGAAGATTCAAATATTGTTCATAGATAAACTTGATCATAAACCCACAATTCATCGGATCTCGACAAACACACCGCAAAAAGTATTACATCGAATAGATCTCCAAGAAGATCAAGGAGAACTTTGTATTGAGATCCAAAGAGAGAGAAGAAGCCATCTAGCTAATAACTATGGACCCGAAGGTTTGTGGTAAACTACTCACACATCATCGGAGAGGCTATGGTGTTGATGTAGAAGCCCTCCATGATTGATTCCCCCTCTGGCAGAGCGCCGGAAAAGGCCCCAAGATGGGATCTCACGGGTACAGAAGGTTGCGGTGGCGGAAATAGGGTTTCATGGTGCTCCTGGATGTTTTCGAGGTATATGAGTATATACAGGCGAAAGAAGTAGGTCGGTGGAGCCACGAGGGGCCCACGAGGGTGGGGGGTGCGCCCTCCTACCTCGTGGCCGTCTCGTTGCTTCGTTGACGTCCACTCCAAGTTTCCTGGATTGCGTTTGTTCCAAAAACGACTCTCCCAAAGGTTTCATTCCGTTTGGATTCCGTTTGATATTCCTTTTTCGCGAAACACTGAAATAGGCAAAAAAAAAGCAATTTGCACTAGGCCTTTGGTTAGTAGGTCAGTCCCAAAAATAATATAAAAGTGTATAATAAAGCCCATTAAACATCCTAACAGATAATATAATAGCATGGAACAATAAAAAATTATAGATACGTTAGAGACGTATCAATACCACCCTCTCATGAGGCTCGGGGGTGGGGATGATCTGCGCGTCGGACACCTCGTCATTGAAGCCTGGTTCAGGGGCTATTGAGGGAGTCCTGGATTAAGGTGTCCTCGGGCGTCTGACCTATGTGACGTGGGCCAGACTAAGGGGCCATGAAGATACAAGACAGAAGACTCTGTCCCGTGTCCGGATGGGACTCTCCTTGGCATGGATGGCAAGCTTGGCATTCGGATATGAAGATTCCTTTCTCTATAACCGACTTTGTACAACCCTAGTCCCCTCTGGTGTCTATATAAACTGGAGGGTTTAGTCCGTAGAGGCAATCATAATCGTACAGTCTAGACTTCTAGGGTTTAGCCATTACGATCTTGTGGATCTCGAGCACAGTTTGTTGCGCCTCAAGAGGAAGCCCGGACTCGTGAAGCCTCATGCGGTCCTTGCTGGCGGACAAGGTCCACATTGGTCGAGAATGGCGCTGGAGTGGAGCAACACGGCGGCGGACGAACTCCTTCACCACCATGGGCGCAGTCACACCAAAATCCTTCAGCCTCTTCAACCGGCGCCAGACATGGGTAAGACGCGGATCAGCGAGCCTCTCATGGCCCCAGCCAAAGCTGGGAACTGTGGGCGCTCACGGAAGCGAGAGCAGGGGGCTGAGCACGCTAACGTCCACGAACACCCACCGCTTCCAGAACCCGCTCGCAGACGGCGGGAGCTCGAAGTCAATCCTCGAGCCAGCCGTCGCAGCCACGGACTGGAAGCTCAAGCATCCCGAGCACTGCCGAGGGTCGGTCAGGTGCAGGGAGAAGAAATGGCGAAGTAGGGCCACGGAAGGAGCAATGCCCACCATGGCCTCGTAGACGAAGGCGAAGACAGCAAGAAGGACGATGGATTGGGGATCTAGGTGCAGCATGTGGATCTGGTAATGGGAAAGCACAGCGTTGAAGAAAGTGGAGAAAGGGGGAATCAGGCCTGCCCAATGGGCGTCAAGGAGGATGTGGACCTCAGTGACTGTCCTATCAACAGAGGCGTGGGATGCAGGCCAGGCCACCGTCTTCCCCCATTCGTTGAAGTTGGCGGTGAGCGTTGGGCGAACCTTGTCCATGGCTTCCTGGTTGAGCACCACCGACAGCTCGACGGCTGGCTCAAGGGCTGGAGGTGGTTCGGCTGAGGACTGGGACTTCTTCTTCCCCTTCTTTGTTTGACTCGGCGCCATGGAGACGGAGAGGACAGAGCTTAGGTCGGATTGGAAGAGGGGGCTGTTGTTTCAGGAAGGCGGAAGAGTTGGCGGAGTGCGTCGCCAGCGATGAAGGGGTAACTGTGTAGCTTGCGATGGCCGCCTAGCCAGGCGGATATCAAGGCTGCATGGGGAAGCGGGGATGCCCACGTCCCGTCAATCGCCACACGTCAATCAAGGGCACAGGCGGTTGGTGAGGGAGTCCTGGATTAAGGGGTCCTCGGGCGTCCGGCCTATGTGACGTGGGCTTGACTAATGGGCCATGAAGATACAAGACAGAAGACTCTCTCCCGTGTCCGGATGGGACTCTCCTTGGCGTGGATGGCAAGCTTGGCGTTCGGATATCAAGATTCCTTTCTCTGTAACCGACATTGTACAACCCTAGTCCCCTCCGGTGTCTATATAAACCGGAGGGTTTAGTCCGTAGAGGCAATCATAATCATACAGGCTAGACTTCTAGGGTTTAGCCATTACGATCTCGTGGTAGATCAACTCTTGTAATACTCATATTCATCAAGATCAATCAAGCAGGAAGCAGGGTATTACCTCCATAGAGAGGGCCTAAACCTGGGTAAACATCGTGTCCCATGCCTCCTGTTACCATCGACCTTAGACGCACAGTTCGGGACCCCCTACCCGAGATCCGCCGGTTTAGACACCGACAGTTCGGGCCCACGGCGCTCCGCACTTGCCCCTTGGCTTCGCCTGGAAGCCAAGTCCGAGCACGCCTTGGGCCCGGGGGCTACTGTCGGTGTCCTGGGAACGGGGGTCCCCAGACTTGCCTGCCTGTGGCCCATGGCGTGGCTCCACTAACGGCCCGGTACGGCCCATCTTCACCAGCAAACACTCAAGACCCTCGCGAGGGGCCAAACCTCGCGAGGTGGATGACACAAGACCTCCTCAGGGGTAGCCTCACTAGGCTGGCTCGCGAGGAGCGCAGAGATCAAGGCGAGGGGCACCTCGTGAGGTTCCCGTGACATGAGCCATGACGACCAAGGCCAGGCGGGCACCAGGCGGGCGCCAGCGGGCGCAGAGTACTGGTTTCCTCTTTGGTGCTAAAGCAGCAGGCGCAGGCGAGGAGTCCCAAGGCATCAGGCAAAGGTTTCCATATGGGTGCAACGAGACCAAGACCAGCAGGACGACAGGACGGAGGTCATTGCGGAGCCCATGACGTCGTCACCACCAGAGTGTAGCGACCAGACCTCAAATGGCCTATGCTGCTGTGCACGAGTGTCATCCCTGGATCAGTAATGCTGACACGCACAGTACAAATGGAGGATTTATAACAGAGTAGCAATCACACACTTATTACATCGAATATCTCCACAGAGATTAAGTATGATCAACATGGCTTAAGGCCAACTAATAGCGATAACAGCGGAAGACTTGGAAGATAAGTGAGTCCATCAACTCCAGCAGCATCACTGAGTATAAGACCACGACCTAAGGCACCTTACTCGTCGTCTGAAAAGTCTGCAACATGAAACGTTGCAGCCCGAAAACGGGTCAGCACATAGAATATGCTGGCAATGTAACACATAGAGAACAATGAACAATTATAATGCTATACTATATGCATATATGGCTGGTGGAAGGCTCTATGGTTACAGTTTTTGCGAAAAGCCAATTTTATCCTACTTCAAAAGGAATAAGTTTTGTTTAACTATCATGGTGGTTGAAACATTGAGAAGGTACCTCCAACTCAATCCCAATTAACTAATATCATTAACCCAACAAAATTAATTATAAGTATCACGGTGATGAGATTCAAATGATAATCCAGGTACTAGATACTCAAGTTGTCCATAACCGGGGACACGGCTAATCATGATCAGTTTGTACACTCTGCAGAGGTTTGTGCACTTTTCCCCACAAGACTCGATCGCCTCCGCTTGATTCTCTCACTGCATGATGTTTGAGAAACGGATGACCGAGACACAGTCTTTCAGAAACAATCACTCTTTACTCTGGATGGACTGGTACACCTCCTTTCCCCTACATCTGCTAGTCCACCTCTTCAAGAGATCATGTAACCTACTCAGCTATGCTAGAGCCCATAATAGCTTGTGGCTGCACACGGAAGTTTCTAGCATGAATAATCTTATGATCCCTTTGAGCCTGGGTGGCGGACCTTATACATACAGACAACACTGGGTTCTCCAGGTGCCTCAATCCACCCAGATGTGAGTTTTAGTTGCCACCTTAAGTTGAACCATTAATAAACATCTCACATCTGTCATGAATATCTCTCAAACCCAATCCACGTCTACGAGCATAGCATGGCAATAATAAAAGCAACGTAGAAGTAACTCCCAAGGGTTTGATAAGAAAACAGGTAATAGGTACTACCTCATCTACTTCCCAATACCCACAGTTTAATTAGATCCTAATCATGCAAGTGTTTGAGGAAAATAGATCTAATGCAATAAAAACTGGGTATGAACGGGGTATGATCAAAGTGTTACTTGCCTTGCTGATGATCCGCAAAACCTAACGAGTCAAAGTAACAAGCGGCACACTCCGGGTACTCTATCGCAAACAAACAAGCATACGATCAGTACTCAACTAATGCACAGGTAAAACTCGAATGAAAGATCCAACCAGAAAGTTCAACTTAAGAACTCCGGTTTGCAAAAAAAAATCAATTCGAAAGAAGCAACGAAAGTCAAACGGCGAAAGAAAGAAACTTCGTTTGCTAATCTGGATCTAGGTCAAATTTTACTATAGCAAAAACTTGTTTCAGTAGGTTAAACGGAAAGAGAATTTCGAGACGAAACTCTAGGCGCTTGAATCGCCTGATTCCGATAAACGAGCGAGAAGTTAAACAGAATCGAAAATTCGATCAGAAATCGAATCTGAGAAAATAACGAGAAAAATCCGACAAAAAAGAAAAACGGACGAACGGTTAAATAACGGACGTTCGTTAACAGAGAAAAACCGACGAACGTGTTCGTTAAAACGAACGGTTCGGTGAACGCTCGCGAAATAAGAAAACCGAAAAAACCGATCTAGGGTTTTTTTTATAAAACAAAAGGGTTTTTTTTACAGAAAACCGGTCAACGACGGGAAAACGGCCGGCGGCAGTACCTCGTCGGGCGGGCTCCGGCGAGGGGCTCCGGCGGGGCGGGGCTCGGCGGCGGGGTGCGGGGCTCGGGGAGGCGGCGAGGGCGGCGGCTCCGGGGCTC
>NC_057805.1:458493486-458501395 GCF_018294505.1 Triticum aestivum | reverse complement strand
GGGCGGGCCGTCGGCTGGGCCGTTGGCCCAGTCGGCGCGGGCGTTTTTTTTAAATAAGTTTCGCGGAAAATATTGCGTAGAAAAATTAAATAAAAATCAGAAAAATATGAAATAAATTTTCCCCGTCTAGTTAGAAAATCTAGAATAGGGTGAACATTTTTATAAATCAAAATAAATATTTTGAAAACATGCATATTTTTTTAATGCAATGAAAATTGCAAATAAAATCCAAATAAATTCCAAATAATGATTTTAACATTTTTCCTCCAGTATTTCAAATGTTTTGGAGAAGTCATATTTTCTCCTCTCATTTATTTTAACATGAAATATTTTTCCGGAGAGAAAAATAATTAAAACCCCAATCCTCGTTTGAAAAATCAAATTTAAAAATTCGAGAAAATCCCCAACTCTCTCCGAGGGTCCTTGAGTTGCTTAGGATTTATCGAGGATTTGTCAAAATGCAACAAAACATGTTACTCAATGATGATCTATGTATAACATTCCAAATTGGAAATTTGGGATGTTACAAACCTACCCCCCTTAAGATGAATCTCGCCCTCGAGATTCGGGTTGGCTAGAAAACAGGTGGGAGTGGTTTTTTCGTAGATCCTCCTCTCGCTCCCAGGTGGCTTCATCCTCCGTGTGGTGACTCCACCGGACTTTGCAAAACTTGATAACCTTGCTGCGGGTAACTCGGCTGGCATACTCGAGAATCTTAACTGGTTTCTCCTCATAAGTCAAATCACTTTCCAACTGAATCGCTTCTAGTGGCACAGTATCTCTTAGTGGTATCTCAGCCATCTCTGCGTGGCACTTCTTCAACTGCGAAACATGAAATACATCATGTACTCCAGACAATCCTTCGGGCAATTCCAGCTTGTAGGCAACTTCTCCCATACGTTCCAACACTCTGTATGGTCCGATAAAACGAGGCGCTAACTTTCCTTTAACTCCAAAGCGCTTCACTCCTCGAAGTGGCGATACTCGAAGATACACTCTGTCTCCGACATCGTGAGCTGTCTCCTTGCGTTTAGAATCAGCATAACTCTTCTGCGTGGACTGGGCTACCTTGAGCCTATCGCGAATCAACCTTACTTTCTGTTCAGACTCCTTAATCAAATCTGGTCCAAACAACTGACGGTCTCCAACTTCGTCCCACAACAACGGTGTTCTACACCTCCTTCCGTACAAAGCTTCAAAAGGGGCCATCTTCAAACTGGTTTGATAACTGTTGTTATATGAAAACTCCGCATATGACAAATTGTCGTCCCAGCTAGATCCATAATCTAGTGCACATGCTCTCAACATGTCCTCCAAAATCTGGTTGACTCTCTCGGTCTGTCCATCTGTCTGTGGGTGAAAAGCTGTACTAAATTCCAGCCTGGTTCCCAATGTTTCATGTAACTGCTTCCAAAACTTCGAGGTAAATTGGGTTCCTCTGTCTGATACAATGGTCCTCGGAACTCCATGCAAACATACGATCCTGGTCATGTATATCTTTGCCAACTTAGCACTGGTGTATGTGGTCTTCACTGGAATGAAATGAGTCACTTTCGTCAAACGGTCGACTACAACCCATATCGAGTCATAGCCTGAACGAGTCCTGGGTAATCCCCTGATAAAATCCATGCCTATTTTATCCCACTTCCATTCGGGTATCGACAATGGCTGTAGCAATCCTGCTGGCTTCTGATGCTCTGCCTTCACTCTCTGACATACATCACAAACTGCTACAAACTCCGAAATATCCTTCTTCATTCCGGTCCACCAGAAAGTATTCTTCAAATCCAAATACATCTTGGTATTCCCTGGGTGAATCGAGTATGGTGAATCATGGGCTTCTTGCAAAATCAACTTCCTGATCTCCGGATCATTTGGCACATATACGCGGTCTTCAAACCATAAGGTATCGTGCTCATCCTCACGAAATCCCTTGGCTTTTCCTTTGCTCATCTTCTCTTTTATCTCTTCAATCTCCTTGTCTGTCTTCTGAGCTTCTCTGATCCTTTCCATCAAGGTAGACTGAATCTCCAATGTCGCTAAATAGCCTCTAGGGACTATCTCCAAACATAGCTCACGTAGGTCCTCGGCTAACTCCTGAGGTAAATCTCCTGTCATGAGGGTGTTGACATGACTCTTGCGGCTCAACGCGTCTGCTACTACGTTAGCCTTTCCGGGGTGATAATGCAATCTCATATCGTAGTCTTTGATGAGCTCCAACCATCTCCTCTGTCTGAGGTTTAACTCCTTCTGCGTGAAAATGTACTTCAAACTCTTGTGATCCGTGTACACCTCACAATGGTTTCCGATGAGAAAATGTCTCCATGTCTTCAATGCATGCACCACGGCTGCTAATTCCAAATCGTGCGTAGCATAATTCTTCTCATGGGGTTTAAGTTGTCGTGAAGCATACGAAACAACTCTTCCTTCCTGCATAAGCACTGCTCCAAGTCCTCGACGAGAAGCGTCGCAATAAACTTCATAGTCCTTGCGTTGATCTGGCAGAATCAACACTGGTGATGTAACTAATCGTTTCTTCAACTCCTGGAAACTGGCTTCACACTCCTCAGTCCAATTAAATTTGGTGTCCTTCTTCAATAGCTCAGTCATGGGCTTAGCAATCCTTGAGAAATTCTCGATGAATCTCCGGTAGTATCCTGCAAGTCCAAGAAAACTCCGGATTTCTCCAACTGTCGTGGGTGATTCCCAACTTGTCACTGTGTCAACCTTGGCAGGGTCTACTCCTATTCCTTCTCCAGAAATAACATGTCTAAGGAATCCAACTTCCTTCAGCCAAAACTCACAGTTGCTGAACTTGGCATATAACTGATGTTCTCTGAGCTTCTCAAGTACCAATCACAAATGCTCCTCATGCTCTTCTTCATCCTTGGAAAAGATTAAAATATCATCAATGAACACCACGACGAACTTATCCAGAAATTCCATAAACACTTTTTTCATCAGGTTCATGAAATAGGCCGGTGCGTTAGTCAGTCCAAATGACATAACGGTATACACATACAATCCATATCTGGTGGTGAATGCCGTCTTGGGTATATCCTGTTCTCGAATCTTTAACTGATGGTACCCTGATCGTAGATCGATCTTGGAAAATACTTTAGCTCCTTGCAAGCGGTCAAACAAATCATTGATCATCGGCAGTGGGTACTTGTTTTTGATGGTCACTTCATTCAATCCTCGGTAATCAACAACCATCCTTAGTGATCCATCTTTCTTCTCCACTAGAAGTACTGGTGATCCCCAAGGTGACGAACTTGGGCGAATATAGCCTTTATCCAGTAACTCCTTGATCTGCTTCTTAATTTCCTCCAAATCCTTTGCGGGCATCCTGTACGGTCTCTTAGATATTGGCCCTGTGCCTGGCAAAAGTTCAATCAAGAACTCAATGTCTCTATCTGGTGGCATGCCTGGTAACTCTTCTGGAAATACATCCGGATAATCCTTCACCACTGGTACTTCCTCCTGTACAACTCCTGATAAGGAATTCACTTGAGTCCTCTTCGGCATATGCCGGGATACATACTTGATCCTTTTTCCTTCTGGGGTGGTAAGCAAAATCGTCTTGCTGGCACAATCGATGTTTCCTCCATACAACGATAGCCAATCCATTCCCAAAATCACATCCAAACCTTGCGATTCCAAAACAATGAGGTCTGAGGGGAAAACATGCCTACCAATGGCCAATGGTATCTGAAAACATCCTTGGGTGGCCATATACTTTGCTCCTGGCGAGGTTACTAACATGGGGCTTTTGAGGACTTGGGTGGACATCTTAAACTTGTTTACGAATCCCCTTGATATGTATGAATGCGATGCACCAGTATCGAAAAGAACAGTTGCAGTAAATGACTTAACCAAAAACTTACCTATTACTGCATCAGGTTGAGCTTCAATCTCCTCCACGATCACATGGTTCACATGTCCTTTGTTGAACGGGTTCGGCTTCTTCCCAGAGCTTCCATTGCCATTTCCATTTTGGGCTTCGGGACAATCGGTAGCGTAATGTCCCGTCTTCTGGCACTTGAAACAGGTAATGTGACTTAGATCTCTCTTGGTTGGGGTAGATGGGTTGGTGCGGTTCTGTCCGTTTCCTCCTCCATTCCCATTACCATTCTTGGAGCCATTATGGTTATGCGAACTACCTCCTCCATGGGTATGCTGAAACTGTCCTCCCGGCTTCGGGGTAAATCGTGGCTTTTGCTGGGCTCCAGAATTGTACTTCCCTTGTCCATACTTCCGCTTGCGGTTTTCAATCTGCTGTTGCTTCCCTTCAATCATGAGAGCTCTATCTACCAGCTCCTGGTAGTTGTTGAAAGTTGCTACCATCAACTGCATACTCAGCTCATCATTCAATCCTTCCAGAAACTTCTCCTGCTTGGCTGCATCCGTAGCAACGTCATCTGGTGCATAACGTGCTAACTTACTGAAATCCTCCACATACTGGCCTACGGTGCGTCCTCCTTGGCGTAGGTTGCGAAACTCACGCTTCTTCATAGCCATAGCTCCTGCTGAAACATGAGCTGTACGGAAAGCTTGCTGAAACTGGTCCCATGTGACAGTGTCAATAGGGTGCGTGGCTGTATAATTCTCCCACCATGATGCTGCGGGTCCATCAAGCTGATGTGCGGCAAAACGCACTCTTTCCGCATCTGCGCATCCTGCAGTGGTCAACTCCCTTCCAACTTTGCGGAGCCAATCATCTGCAACAATCGGCTCGGTGCTACTGGAAAACACCGGCGGGTTTAGCCTTAAGAAACGGGCTAAGTGGTCAACAGGTGGTGGTGGCGGTGGGTGGTTGTTGTTGTTGTTGTTGCCTTGGTTCTGCACTAACACTTGCATTAGAGCATTCTGTTGCTGAATCAACTGGGTGATCTCTGGCGGGAAAACAAATCCGGTGTCGCGTCTCGGAGGCATCTGATAGGTTTAGAAAATATGAGAATTAAGAATAGAATGAGGTCTAGGGAGAAAACACTACCCATATGCTCATGAGACAAATTCAATCAATATCACTCAATCAATCCAAACAAGGCAAAACAATCGATCTAACTAGCGTTACAAAGTGCTTGAGCTATACTACTAAATGGGGGGAAAAACTACTACTGATATGGTGGTCTACTAAAAATTCTGATCCGTTGAAGACTCCATGATGTCTACTCCAGCTTCATCAATCCATTCATCTTCACTTGGTTCCGAGTCGGTGTCGTCGATGATGATGTAGTTATCCGGACAAGTGCATTCGTCGACTTCTGCTTTTGGCACTGGATTTCCCACGAATGCTCCAATCTTATTCTCCAGGTCGTCAATCTTCCCTACTAGTGCGTTGATTTCCTCCAAATAATCTTCGCGGGTAGCCTTGAGTTCTTCTTGGAGTTCCTTGATCTTCGTGAATGCCTTCTTCAGTTCTTCCTTGTCCGTGCACATCTGATTCTCCTGGCGTCGAATATGTTGGTTCTGCTCCTGGATGAAAGCTGCAATTGATCCGTCCTTCTTGGTCTTGATCATCTCCCATTGCGCGTCTCGACGTCCACAAATTTGATAAATTGTATCCTTAAGCTCCTGGTGATAGACTTCTCCAATGCGTCCCATGGCGATATGTGCGGCCATGCTCTTCCCTAAACTCCAAGTTGGTGCTTCGAAAACCAATCTCATGGGTTCCGTAATTGGCGCAAACGTTCTTCCTGGAATGATAACTTGAATCTTCCAGCTCTCTTCTTCAGGTAATGTGGCGTTGTAGGTTCCAGTGACTCTTGGTATTCCTATGTTCAAGTACTTGGTGACTTCCTTCAAGTGTCGACCAAACGGCGTGTCTTCATCTGGTTGCATGAACTTGCTCCTTGCATTCGCCATTCCTAAAAGAGTAGAAAGTGGAGAGGGGTCAGAAATGAGAAGAGAGAAGTTTTCTAGGGCTTAAGCTTAGTGGTCGTGTCCTACAGTCAGCGTGTGCTCTGATACCAACTTTGTAGCGACCAGACCTCAAACGGCCTGTGCTGCTGTGCACCAGTGTCATCCCTGGATCAGTAATGCTGACACGCACAGTACAAATGGAGGATTTATAACAGAGTAGCAATCACACACTTATTACATCGAATATCTCCACAGAGATTAAGTATGATCAACATGGCTTAAGGCCAACTAATAACGATAACAGCGGAAGACTTGGAAGATAAGTGAGTCCATCAACTCCAGCGGCATCACTGAGTATAAGACCACGACCTAAGGCACCTTACTCGTCGTCTGAAAAGTCTGCAACATGAAACGTTGCAGCCCGAAAACGGGTCAGCACATAGAATATGCTGGCAATGTAACACATAGAGAACAATGAACAATGATAATGCTATACTATATGCATATATGGCTGGTGGAAGGCTCTATGGTTACAGTTTTTGCGAAAAGCCAATTTTATCCTACTTCAAAAGGAATAAGTTTTGTTTAACTACCATGGTGGTTGAAACATTGAGAAGGTACCTCCAACTCAATCCCAATTAAGTAATATCATTAACCCAACAAAATTAATTATAAGTATCACGGTGACGAGATTCAAATGATAATCCAGGTACTAGATACTCAAGTTGTCCATAACCGGGGACACGGCTAATCATGATCAGTTTGTACACTCTGCAGAGGTTTGTGCACTTTTCCCCACAAGACTCGATCGCCTCCGCTTGATTCTCTCACTGCATGATGTTTGAGAAACGGATGACCGAGACACAGTCTTTCAGAAACAATCACTCTTTACTCTGGATGGACCGGTACACCTACTTTCCCCTACATCTGCTAGTCCACCTCTTCAAGAGATCATGTAACCTACTCAGCTATGCTAGAGCCCATAATAGCTTGTGGCTGCACACGGAAGTTTCTAGCATGAATAATCTTATGATCCCTTTGAGCCTGGGTGGCGGACCTTATACATACAGACAACACTAGGTTCTCCAGGTGCCTCAATCCACCCAGATGTGAGTTTTAGTTGCCACCTTAAGTTGAACCATTAATAAACATCTCACATCTGTCATGAATATCTCTCAAACCCAATCCACGTCTACGAGCATAGCATGGCAATAATAAAAGCAACGTAGAAGTAACTCCCAAGGGTTTGATAAGAAAAACAGGTAATAGGTACTACCTCATCTACTTCCCAATACCCACAGTTTAATTAGATCCTAATCATGCAAGTGTTTGAGGAAAATAGATCTAATGCAATAAAAACTGGGTATGAACGGGGTATGATCAAAGTGTTACTTGCCTTGCTGATGATCCGCAAAACCTAACGAGTCGAAGTAACAAGCGGCACACTCCGGGTACTCTATCGCAAACAAACAAGCATACGATCAGTACTCAACTAATGCACAGGTAAAACTCGAATGAAAGATCCAACCAGAAAGTTCAACTTAAGAACTCCGGTTTGCAAAAAAAAATCAATTCGAAAGAAGCAACGAAAGTCAAACGGCAAAAGAAAGAAACTTCGTTTGCTAATCTGGATCTAGGTCAAATTTTACTGTAGCAAAAACTTGTTTGAGTATGTTAAACGGAAAGAGAATTTCGAGACGAAACTCTAGGCGCTTGAATCGCCTGATTCCGATAAACGAGCGAGAAGTTAAACAGAATCGAAAATTTGATCAGAAATCGAATCTGAGAAAATAACGAGAAAAATCCGACGAAAAAGAAAAACGGACGTTTGTTAACAGAGAAAAACCGACGAACGCGTTCGTTAAAACGAACGGTTCGGTGAACGCTCGCGAAATAAGAAAACAAAAAAAACCGATCTAGGGTTTTTTTTTAAAACAAAAGGGTTTTTTTACCGAAAACCGGTCAACGACGGGAAAACGGCCAGCGGCAGTACCTCGTCGGGCGGGCTCCGGCGGGGCGGGGCTCGGCGGCGGGGTGCGGGGCT
>NC_057805.1:458121352-458143151 GCF_018294505.1 Triticum aestivum | reverse complement strand
AAAAAAAAAACAAAACGATTCCCCCCTGACTGCTGGGACCCAGCAGCTACACCTTCGCACGCAAGGAAGTGCGTCCGGGCAAAAAAACAAAACGATTCCCCCCCTGACTGCTGGGACCCACCAGCTACGTCTTCCCAGGCAAGGAAGAGCCTGACAGTCGGGACCCACCTGGTCGAAGCGTACGTAGCGTTGTCATTCTGGTCGCGAACGTGTACGTACATATATACTGGTCGATGTAGAGGCGCGCACGTGTTGTAGTAGAGGCGCGTACGTGTCGTAGTAGTGGCGCGCACGTAGCATGTACACGTACGTACAGTGGCCAGGGTGCAAGAAAGAAAATACGGCCACATACGTACATACGGGCAGGGTCTCGAAGGCCTACTCGCGCATACGTACCGCCAGGGCTCGTGTACATGGCTGGGTCAGAACGGAGAAACAGCGTCGTCGTCGTGTTCATGGGGAGGCAACGGAATGCGTCGTGTTCATGGGGAGGCAACGGAATGCGTCGTGTTCATCAGGAGGCAACGGAACGCGTGGGAGCCAACCGGCTGGGTCGGAACGGGATGTGTGGTTGTGTTCATTGGGAGGGCTTGGACGGAACAGGCGATGGAAACGAGGCCTGGCGTACCGCAAAACGGAGGAAATGGCTTTGTGTTCGACCGGCCACGTTCGAAACGGGATCCTGTTCATCGGGAGGGGTCTGGCGTACCGCAAAACGGAGGAAACGGACCTCCTACGGTCGAAATGGGGGTCCTGTTGATCGGGAGGGGTGTGGCGTACCGCAAAACGGAGGAAACGGACTTGTGTTGGAGCGCTACGGTCGAAACGGGGGTCCTGTTGATCGGGAGGGGTGTGGCGTACCGCAAAACGGGACTCCACGGGATACTGTTCATCTCCACCGTCGACCTCCTCCAGCCCCCATGGGCTACCGTCGACCTCCTCTAGCCTCCACGGGCTCCTGTTCATCCAGCCTCCATCGCGCGCTACTCCACCGGCAAATGTTCAACCACCCCTCCACGGGCACCCCTCCACCATCTACTGTTCATCCAGCCCTCCACACCACGGGGTCCTGTTCAACCATCCCTCCACCGTCTACTGTTCATCCAGCCCTCCACACCACGGGGTCCTGTTCATCCAGAGGCAACGCCACCGCTCACTGTTCATCCAAACCCCCCTGCAACGCTCACTGTTCATCCAATCGATCGGCTTCAATTAGCAGCAGTAGCGAAGGAATCGCTCGATCGGGTTCAGTTAACAGCCATCGATCGATCGCTCGGGTTCAGTAACGCGTAGCCTGTAGTGCAATCGCTCGGGTTCAGTTAGAGCCCAACGCCTCGCTCGGGTTCAGTTAGAGCCAACGCCTCGCACACACGCGCGTACGTGTACGAGAGAAACGCGCATTGCTCGGCCCCCGACCTCCCACTGTAACCAGGAACTCCCCGAAATTTTCCTCCCCCTCGCTTCTACCACGGTTTTTTCCGTCATGGACGGCCCAAAGAATGTCATGCAGCTGCGTCTCCGGCCCGCCCAGAACGAAAAGCCCATTTTCTGTCATGATTTTTTGTCATAGAAGTAGGAGCCCACCACATCTATGATGATACCGTGTTTTGTCACAATTATCGTCATAGAAGTGTCATATGTATGACCGAAAAAAATTCGTTCGGCCCAAAATGTCACGGATGTGTCTTTTTTTGTAGTTTCGATGGATTCGGCGCACACGGCAGCCGCTCCCTGCCACCGCGATGACCATGAATTAAATCTGTCATCGGACCACACCCAGGAGATAGCACCTGTAACTGCTCTAGCCCTAGATCCAAAGCAGATCGCGCCATCCGAGGATGGGAAGCTCAAGCCCGCCACGGAAGCCGCAGACTCAGCGGCGTTGGAGCCGCACATAGACCTAACCTCGGGTGGAATCTGCGCCACCGAAACCTCGGACTCATTTCCGGCTATAGGTTCCGAACCACGTGCGTCCGCCTACGTCGAGTTTGATCGGACATCGATCGTCAAATTCAGCTCCGCGGACATCTTTTGGCACTCACCTTGAAGCAATGTGCTAAACTCACTAAAAACACTCTCCTTAGTGGGGGACTCACAGCCGAATTATATCCGGTTCGAACTAGAGGCTGATGACGGACAATTTCGCTTCCCACCCACCGCCCACTTCATAGCCACTGTCGAAGACTAAACTGGCATGCTCGATTACGGCTCCGAAGACATCGACGGTATGGACGACGATGCCGAAGAGGAGCAGGGCCAAAACCCGCCATTTACCGGGTGCTGGACTGCCACTTCTTCGTACGACGTGTACATGGTGGATACACCTAAAGAGAACAATGGTGATAACAAGAAGGACCCAGTCGAGGATAAGCCTCCTGAGACACAACCAAAATGCCGATGTCAGCGGCGCCGCTCTAAATCACGCCGTGGAAAAGATAGCGATACCAGCACGAGAGAAAACAATACTCCGGACGAGGCTGAAAACAAGGAATGCCCCGTTGAGCCAACCTCCAATCAGGACGAACGGGAGGACGGGCGAGTCAGGCCTGATGAACAGGCCGTAAACGAAGACTCGGAGGACAGTAATTATCTTCCACTCTCCGAGGATGAGGTGAGCCTCGGCAACGAGGATTTCATCGTGCCTGAGGAACCTCTCGAGCAGGAGCGCTTTAAGCGCCGATTAATAGCCACTGCGAGGAGCCTGAAAAAGAAGCAGCAGCAGCTTCAAGCTGATCAAGACCTGCTCAACGACAGATGGACTAATGTCTTGGCAGGTGAGGAATGCGGCCTCGATCGCCCAACTAAATGTTACCCGAAGCGCAAATTGTTACCCCAATTCAATGACTAGGCGTTGGAGCCCATACCATCAGCTCGTAATGCGGCTGACCGACCACCACGCTGCCGGGATAAAGCGGCACCTAAAGCCGAACACCAGCCCGTCCTACCTCACCGTAAAGGAAGAGATAAAACGGCTCGGGGTTATACATATGACATGCGGCAGGACCTAAAAAACAGAACAGGTCAGACCAGATCAATCTACGGATCGCGGGGGTGTGCCCTGACGCGCGATGACGGCCATTTGGCCGGACGTGACAAACATAACCACGCCCGGGCCGAAAATCGCAGACAGACTACATCTGAACTACGTCGCTACTTGGCCCGACACAGAGGCGCCGCACACCCCCTCTGCTTCACTGACGAAGTAATGGAGCATGAATTTCCAGAAGGGTTTAAACCCGTTTATCGAATCATATGATGGAACAATAGATCCCGTGGTATGGATTGAGGATTTTCTTCTCCATATTCATATGGCCCGCGGTGATGACCTTCATGCCATCAAATACCTCCTGCTAAAACTCAAAGGGCCGGCTCGGCACTGGTTATACAGTATGCCTGAAAATTTTATTGGCAGCAGGGAGGACTTGGAAGACGCCTTATGCAACAACTTCCAAGGTACATATGTACGACCTCCAGATGCCGATGACTTAAGTCACATAGTTCAACAGCCCGGAGAGTCAGCCAAAAAATTTTGGACCAAGTTCCTAACTAGAAAGAACCAGATCGTCGACTGTCCGGATGCCGAAGCCCTAGCGGCCTTTAAGCATAGCTTCCGCGACGAATGGCTCGCCCCTCACCTCGGCCAAGAAAAGCCGAAGTCCATGGCAGCCCTCACGGCACTCATGACCCATTTTTGTGCAAGCGAGGATAGTTGGCTAGCCCATAGCAATAACACTACAAGCGAAGCGGGCACCTCTGAGACCAAAAACAGCAATGGAAAGCCCCCACGCAACAGGCACAAGCATCGAAGCAACGGTGACAATACCGACGACACGGCGGTCAATGCCGGATTCAGTGGCTCCAAGTCCGGCCAGCGGAAGAAGCCATATAAAAGAAACAATCCGGGCCCATCCAGCTTAGACCGCATACTCGATCGTCCATGCCAGATCCATGGCACCCCAGACAAACCAGCCAATCATACCAACAGAGACTGTTGGGTTTTTAAACAGGTCGACAAATTAAATGCCGAGAACAAGGAGAAGGGGTCAGAAAGCAAGGACGATGACGAGGAGTCCCATCCGCCGAACACAGGGGGACAGAAGAAGTCCCCCCCAAGTTAAAATAGTAAACATGATATACGCTACCCATATCCTCAAGAGGGAGCGCAAACGCGCGCTCAGGGACGTCTACGCGATGGAGCCAGTCGCCCCAAAGTTCAACCCATGGTCTTCCTGTCCAATCACTTTCGATCGCAGGGACCATCCGACCAGTATTCGTCATGGCAGTTCAGCCGCACTGGTCCTCGACCCAATCATTGATGGATACCATCTCACGCTAGTCCTCATGGATGGTGGTAGTAGCCTGAACCTGCTCTATCAGGATACAGTGCGCAAAATGGGCATTAATCCCTCAAGGATCAAGCCCACAAAGACTACCTTAAAGGAGTCGTACCAGGTGTAGAGGCCCGCTGTACGGGCTCAATCACATTATAGGTTGTCTTCGGATCCCCGGACAACTTCCGAAGCGAAGAGTTGATCTTTGATATCGTCCCCTTTCGAAGTGGCTATCACGCACTGCTGGGATGAACCGCATTTGCTCGATTCAACGCGGTACCACACTATGCTTATCTCAAGCTCAAGATGCCCAGAGCACGCGGCCTCATAACAGTCAATGGAAACATGGAATGCTCCCTCCGTACCGAGGAGCACACCGCTGCTTTAGCAGCAGAGGTATAGAGCGGCCTTTCCAAGCAAAGCCTTAATTCGGCGGCCGTGCTCCCGGACACTGTCAAACGAGTCCGGACTACTCTGCAGCAGGACAACCCAGCTCGTCAAGAGCTCGACTAGCAATTTGGCCTCCGTCCCAGTCCCGACCAAGTGGCGGCGTTCGTACCACGTGTACATAACTACGCACTCAAAATACCATGGGCATAGATGGAGGCATAACTAGATTGTGATCCATAATACGGCTTGACCTCCCCTGGACACACATACTTGTACTTTTCCTTTTTATCCTTTTCAGGTTTCTTTTCCATAGGCCTTCCCTGACGGCTTGATCACCAGTCCTTTCGAAAGGATGGATACACCAAGACGGCAAGAAGCACTGACGTATAAGGGAATCTCTAGGTGGTCTCTTTAACGATCACTCTACCTGTTTTCAGGACCCGCACGCAGCTCTCCCTTAGTTGTGGCTTATTAAATAGCCATGTTTCTTATTGCACTACTTGTACAAATACGCTTTGACGTATTAATCAAACTATAGTGGAAACAGTTTGCGGCCAAACTTCTGCGGCACTAGCTTGCTACCTTTTTTTGATAATCTTATCAAATCGCACCTGTACACTTTGGTACGCTTAATCCGCTAGGGGCTTCATTGCGCCCCATAATACGGCAACAAAGTCCAAACACTTTTTACAGTATAGTTCGGCACCCCGAATTTAGCATTATATGCATTGGCTCCGAATCATTTCTTTGGTCAATAGTTGGGTTGCCCGGCTCCTGTGCTTACTACCTTACGTTCCGCTATATCGGCTAGGGTGGTAATGGGAGAACTACAACGATTGTGTCCTGGTTTATCCAGATGAGCACCTCAGAAGAGAATGCCGAAAACTGACTGTCATGATGCGGCGTGAGCCGGTCAGCTCTTCGGAGGTTTCAACTCTTTAGTGATTTTTTCCGCATTACGCGATGAATTGGTTCTTACCCGATCAGGCGTTTACATCACCCTAGTTCGGATACTAGGGCTGCACCTAAGTTTTTATTGTCAAACTCCTATGGCTAAGTGAGTGTGATAAAGCCACATAGTCCGATTGCCTGGTTCGTTGCGCTAAACACCTCCTTCAAGGACCAAACAATTGGATCAAGAGTGTTTAGATTACATCCCGAACACCCCCGTACTACCTACGTGGGGGCTGAAGCCGACGACTGGCCAACTCTCAGATTTCATAAACACGACCGCACAGGAGGTAAAATTTTAACAAGCATTATATTACATAATCGACTTTGTTTCATAATACAGAGCAAGATAATATGAATGTATTCATTCAAAGATTACATCTTTCGCACATTGCTCCGCTACAATGCGGGATCCCTCTAGGACATCGCTAAAATATCACTACGGCGTGCGGTGCTCCTTGCCCTCGGGCGGTCCCTCGGTCGCGAGCTTGACGGCATTCATCTTCGCCCACTGCACCTTGACACGGGCAAAGGCCATTCGCGCACCTTCGATACAGACCGACCTCTTGATGGAGTCAAGCCGGGGGCATGCATTGACCAGCCGCTTCACGAGACCGAAGTAGCTGCTGGGTATGGCTTCGGCAGGCCACAACCGGATTATTAAGTCCTTCATGGCCAGTTCGGCCACCCTATGCAGTTCGACCAGCTGTTTTAGCTGATCGCTAAAGGGCACCGGATGTTCTGGCGCAAGGTATTGCGACCAGAACAGCTTCTCTGTTGAGCTCCCCTCTTCGGCTCGGAAGAATTCCGCAGCGTCAGAAACACTGCGCGGCAGATCCGCAAACGCCCTTGGAGAACTCCAAATCCGGGTTAGTAAGAGATACCTCTTCTTCACATACTTGCTTTCCATAATAAAAGCCTTACCCGCCGCGATTTTCTTGGCCTCCTGGATTTCCTGGAGGGCGCCCTGGGCTTCAACCCGGGCCTCTTGTGCGCTCTGGCGAGCCTTGGCGAATTCGGTCTCTTGATCCACAATGTCGCGCTCCAGGGACTCGCATTTCTTGACGGCGTCCTAGAGCTCCTGCTGGACTTCACCAACCCTGGCCTCGTGTTTTTCACAGGCGGCTTGCTCCTTTGCCGCATTCTTTTTGGCCTCACCCAGCGCTTTCTTGAGGGTTTCCACCTCAGTAGCCGCTCCTACAAATATCATGGCACTATGGTCAGCACAAGTCATTCATCCTTTCCGGATATACACAAGGTCATCACATACCTTCCTTGTCCTCCAGCTGCTTTTTTACATGGCCGAGCTCTTCCTCGGCCCGCTCCAGACTATGCTTTAGCTCAGAGACCTCAGCAGCATGAGAGGTTGCGGCCAGCAATGACGCCTGCTTATTCACATAAGACATATTTAGTTATTTTCCTGCGAAAATTACTTGATCCTCTGTCCGGCTTTTCTTTTCGAACACCGGACAGTGTCTCAGGAGCTACTGTCTATACTGTGACATTCTTTTTACATAATTGCATTGCTTACCTCAAAGCCTGTTAGAAGGCTTGTGCAGGCTTCGGTCAGTCCACTCTTCACTGACTGAATCCTCTCAACCACCGTACCCATAAGGGTACGGTGTCCTCAACAATGGAAGCAGTTCGCAGTGCTTCCATTAGAGTGTCCGGCGCCTCTGGCTGGACAGAGGTCACCGGCGGAAAAGGCGCACCTCCTCCTTTCGAAGGAGGCTGCTTGCCGGGTTCCGGAGCTGCATAGGTCTTCGAGACTGTATTCGGCTGGGTGCTGGACTGAATATGGCCCCCATCGCCAGTCTCCATGGGGATTTGCTCCCCCATGTATTCGGCAGCCGAGGCTTCACCCTCTCGCGCCGCCCTGGCGGCCTCCTACATCTCCCCCTGGCCTGGGATCCTTCCGGACAACACCTCGGTGTCATCCATGGCCCCGGGAGAGGATGCCGCCGGAAGGGACCCGCTGTCCATCACCTTCGGAACCAGCAAATTCCCCGAAGATGAGGATCGCTCGAGGTCGGAACGGGCCGGACTGCAAGTGCATGATTCAACACGATTAAACTATGAACTAAAGAGGTTGAATACATGGATGTGTCAGGGTCTTTGAGTACTCACGATTCGGCCCGGGTCTTATCTCGGGGGCACGGCTCTGGGCTGCTATCGATGTCCCATGCAGAGTTATCCATGCGGGAGAGTTTCCCTTTCTTGGACGCCTCTGCCTCCAAATTTGCGGAGGCCGCCCTCTTCTTCCTTCCCCCCTCAGGGGGGAGTTGCTCTCTTCCTCCTCCTCCTCGTCATCTTCGGCGGCAGAGGAGTGAGTCTCGGTGTTTTCGGACGTCACGTCCGAAGCGCCCTTGCGGCAAAGGCCACTTCTGGACCCCTTGGCCTTCTTCTTGGCCTTCTTCTCCGGCGCCTGGTAAGGCACCGGGACCAGCATCTTCGTCAGAAGCGGGATGGCTGGTTCCTCGGGCAGCGGAGCCGGACACCGAATCCGCTCCACCTTCTTTGTCCATCCCTGAAAAAATAGATAGTGAGGATTAGGTATCTTCCCTGAATAAGCAAGTAAAGGATACACCTTGAAACGCGGAAAACTTACCACAGTGGCGGGATGGGCCTGGGCGTGCCCACGGTCCTCGGTCGTCTCCGGCCGCGTCTCGTTGCCCTTAAAGAGCACCTTCCAGATGTCTTCGTGCGTAGTTCCGAAGAACCGTTATGTCTGGTGCTCCGCCGGATTGAACTCCCATAAATGGCAAGTCCGGCTCTGGCATGGAAGGATCCGGCGAACTAGCATCACCTAGATCATATTAACGAGCTTGATGTTCTTGTCCACCATGCTCTGGATGTGTGTTTGCAGCGCTGTCAGCTCGTCCGACGAAGACCAATTCAGGCCCTTCTCTAGCCAGGAGGTGAGCCACATTGGGGCTTTGGACTTGAATTCGGGAGCCGCGGCCCAGGTGGCGTCGCGGGGCTCTGTGACATAGAACCACAGTTGCTGCCACCCTTTGATGGTCTCCACAAAGGTACCTTTGGGCCATGTGACGTTGGGAATCTTGCTCACCATGGCACCTCCGCACTCTGCGTGTTGGCCATCCACCACCTTCGGCTACACGTTGAAGATCTTAAGCCACAGTCCGAAGTGGGGTGGAATGCGGAGGAAGGCGTCGCACACGACAATAAATGCCGAGATGTTGAGGAAAGAGTTTGGGGCTAGATCATGGAAATCTAGCCCGTAATAGAACATGAGTCCGCGGACGGTGGAGAGGAAACCCTAGCCCGCGGACGAAATGGGGGATGAACACCACCCTCTCATTGGGCTTCGGGGTGGGGACGATCTGCCCCTTGGCCGAAAGCCGGTGGGCGATTTCCTTGGCCAGATACCCGGCCTCCCGAAGCTTGGTGATGTCCTTCTCCTTGACGGAGGAGGCCATCCATTTGCCTTGCGCTCTAGATCCGGACATGATCTAGTGCTTTCTTGAGGCAGGAAAGACGAGGACTTGGGCGCTAGAGCTCGAGAATGGGAGGGCAAAGAGAGAGAGAAGGCGTGGGTGAAAGAAAGGAGTCCTTATCTCCTTATAAAGGCAGTGAATATCAAGCACCTCCCCACTCGCCTCAAAACTCGCCTGTTCCCAGGGGTTGTGCAGATGGCACGGTTGGATTACCCACGCCCGTATTGATGAGAATCCCGTAATAAGGGGACACGATCTCTGCTGCGACAAGACGTGCCAATAGAAACCGCATCTTGAAATGTGAAGCGGCAGGCCAAAAAACGGTTCGAAATAATAACCGGGCAGGGACGTGATATCACGCTACAAAAAGTTGTCAGCGGATTGGACTCGTGAAATATTATACTCTCTGCGGTTGTGAGTGGTACTTGTTTTGTAGAGCCGGACACGTTCGTTGTGTTTGAAGACTGTGTTGGAGTTTTCAGAGAAGGAACCCGCTTTGCAATGCCGAAGACAATCTGCGCGCCGGACACCTCGTCATTGAAGCTTGGTTCAGGGGCTACTGAGGGAGTCATGTATTAAGGGGTCCTCGGGCGTCCGGACTATGGTACGTAGGCTGGACTGATGGGCTGTGAAGATACAAGACCAAAGACTCTCTCTCGTGTCTGGATGGAACTCTCCTTGGTGTGGAAGGCAAGCTTGGCGCCCGGATATGAAGATTCCTTTCTGTGTAACCGACTTTGTATAACCCTAGTCCCCTCCGGTGACTATATAAACGTGAGGGCTTAGTGCGTAGAGGGTATCATCATCATAGTCATACAGGCTAGACTTTTGGGGTTTTAGCCAGTACGATCTCGAGGTAGATCAACTCTTGTAATACTCATATTCATCAAAGATCAATCAAGCAGGAAGTAGAGTATTACCTCCATATAGAGGGCTCGAACCTGGGTAAACATCGTGTCCCCCGTCACCTGTTACCATCAACGTTAGGCGCACAGTTCGGGACCCCCTACCCGAAATCCGCCGGTTTTGACACCGACAGTGGGTAAGAGCCATCGCCGAGGATGACCGCGTGAACGTTGCACCTTCTCACCTTCCCCGGCAGAGAGGATCCGGCTGGATCTGTGACCAGCGGCGAGCAGAGAGAGTGTGTGGCCACCACTGTCGTGTTTAGATCTGGAGAGGACGAGACAGTGTGAAGAGAGCAACACTAACAAGCAAGCGTGGAGGCTCCTGCCTATATAGTGGAGTACTACTGGTTTTCTTTTGTCTACCGGAGCCGGCTTGACCTCATCAATGACTGTCGAGACGTCTTCATGCACGTGCCCTGGAGGCTCATTTGTCGTCATTTTGATCTAAAGCACCGGATTATAACATATAACACGAAAAAATGCCACATGACAAGAAACCATAACCTCACTGCCCAAAGGAGACAACATGAATCCCGACGGACAAACTAGGCGACGATCAAAGCTCAAGTTAAAGATAAACTCGTAGAAAAGGGATCCATCGATAGATGTCCTAATTAACATAGCCGGCTTGACCTAGATGGCAGCCAAGTAGTCTTCGTGCATGTGCCCCCAATGACCAGCGCCTTGGAGGAACTCAGTTGTCGCTGTTTAACCCTCGCAGTGATCCGAAGCACATGACACCTAATATTGCGAGATGACAAGAAACCTTTTTTTAGATTTCTCATCAGAACTACAGCCCTGTACAACACAGCCTACACGATATGAAGACGATAGCCAATCCAGGCGTGTCTGCTGGAGTCTGGTCACATGCATGGACGAACTGATCTTCCTTGTCATGCAGGGATCGTCCAGGCACCAATGTCTGTACAACACTTCTCTAGTACTATCGCTCATCTCTCTCTTCTATTAACTCACCCGACTTGCGGGGCCGGGGAGTGTGCCTATGGTCGGTTCTCGATTGCGGTCCCACATGTGTGTGCAAACGCAATATTAGGGCATGTGCATCGGTTCAGTCAGCCTTCGTCTGTAGCATGGGTACATGTCATCTATAGACTATGCTGTAGACAGCAGGTACAACAAGGTGACTATTTGGCCGGCTGGAATTACGTGGGTGAAAAGTCCACTGATGAAAGAAAAATTGTTCCTTTAGGTTCGCGGGAGGAAGGGAAAGTTTGTTTTCCTGTATAGCCCGAGATCAATCCGGCGCACGACATGCGAAGGCCTCGGTACAATGGGAAATTGGCTGCCTGTAAGGAGCGATTCGTATGGCAAAAGACCGTCGTTATTTCTGCAGACAGACCGGATTAGTTTTCTCTTTCGCTTTCTCCCACGTCATTTTTTTCCTACATTGCTGGTGTTACACACGGCTGACTATACATCATTGTAAATGCCCCGACGTGCGTTCCATTCGGAGAGCGGCGTGCCAGACCGACCGACCGTCTGGGGTGCGACGCGAACGCGACGGGCGTGCTGTATACTCCGTACATGTGTACCGTCGTTTTCCTGAGGCTTTGCTCCATGGCGCAATCCATGGATACAAAATTAGTATAATGTACTATTTAAAAATCAAGGGCGAGGCTTTTCCCGCGCGGTAGGTGGGGCAGTTCCGCCTACTCGGTTCGACAGAGACGCAAGAAGATGAGGGAGTTGGTTGCTGCAAACGTAGGGCTGTGTGATTTGACAGCGAGTTACTGCTGGACAGGTGGGGCCCCGTGATTTGACTGCCATTATCATTTTAACTACGGCGCTACGACCGGCGTGTGTCTCCCGATTCTTGACCACCTCCATGGTATACAGGTGCCTCTCCCAATGCTCCACCATGTAGAGGCTGGCTCTTGCATGAGAGCCCCCTCCTCCACTTTTTCCTTGCCTCTTTCCTCCACATATGCAAAAATGCCATGTAAGCGGGCTTATAGCCCACTATTGTACTTGCTCGTACAGGTGCTAAGCCTGCCACATAGGCATAAATTCTGATGTGGAAAGTTAATTAGTAAGAAGAGAGAGACTAGTTTGGTGACCCCAGGAAGAAACGGTGCTAAGTGCGTGTACCTAGGTGAAAAGACAATTTTGAGTCTATAGCTAATTAAATGAAGCAAACTTAGCAACAAAAAACTAAGCACCTATGCATTGGGGACTTGAGTTGCTAAGCCATTTAATGCCCTTAGCACCTCATCTAAGCACCATTTCATTGGAAGAGGTCACCCCTTGACAAATGCAATAAATACTAGAAGAAAGAGATAGAGAGAAGTAAAAAAATACTCTTATAGCCAACCTTATAGCTAACCTTGTTGTATGAGTGACTAAGTGATGATTATGTATGACATGCAAACATCAAATAACCTAACGCACCGTGTTAAGGGGTTGTTTGGTTTGTGACTAAGTTTGCCAAAGGATGCCACACCTAAGGTTACGCAAGTTTGACTAACTTAGGTGAGTGTTTGGTTCAAGCCACACCTTAGCCAAGCCACACTTGATCCCCACATGGTATACACACAAAAAGTGTGGCAAGATTCCCTTAGGCTTGCCGACTTGTGGCTCTCATTTTGATGAACTAAGCTTAGGCAAGGTTGGCAAAAATGTGTGGCAAAGTGTGGCAATGCTAGGCCTAGAACCAAACAGCCCCGAAATCTCCAAGGGCGCGACCGCGCGAGCGAGGTGACGGTCGTGGTAGGCGCGACCATGATACGGGCAGCTGGCAGCCCTTGGATCTGAGATCGAACGGTAGCATGCTAAGTTGCTGAAAATTTGCAGAATAACCCTCCAGGATAGGATATTCACCCACAGGTCTAGAATCACGCCATGCAACCGTTCGATCTCAGGTCCAAGGGCTCTCGGAAGCCCGTATCATGGGAGAATGGAAAGCTTCGTATCACCTGTAATTTTCCCGACGCTTGACATGACATCGAAAGCCATTTAATTGGGCGTCGAGTAGACAAGGGATCTAATTGGGCCCCCATAGTACTGTGCATGAATCCATTTATCAACCAGGCAAGCCACTACCCTGCCGTTCGCACGCCCCACTCAGCATTTTTACAATCGAAAAACCGCTGGCAGTTCGCTCCTACTCATCCCGGACGTCCTTTAACATTACGGCAGTTCGCTCCTAGTTGTCCCGTCCTTTCACATTACGGCAGTTCCACTAATCCTAACCCTACTCCCAATCCATGGCGTCCCAAATCTCCATGATCAGCGGTGAGTATCAGGTTAGAACCATCACCGGCGATGAGTGCGACGTCATCTACACCCGTTCTTCCGCAACGGTGAAAGGATGCCTTGCTCGCTTCAGACGCATGTTCGAAAACTCAAATGATGAGTGGGTCGCTGGGCTAGATTTGAGTACACCACAACCCTATACAAAGATAAGAATCTAAAGGAGGAAGAGAAGATGAAGCCCGCCGTGATCCAGGTTTGCGTGCATGACTTATGCTTGGTCTACCACATATGCCGTGCCGACGTTGAGTGCGAGGAATTTAAGAACTTCCTCAAGGGTGGCCGAGTCAAATTCGTTACTGTAGACTTTACGAACGACAGAAGAGTCCTGGATCAGATAGGCCTCATTGTAGGCAACGCGTTTGACCTCCAGAAGAATGGGCTGGTGCCCTCCCGTGATCAGCCTTCAATGCTGACCCTGGCAGGAGCCATGGTTCATCCTTCATATGGTAAACTGAAGAAACCTCCACACACGTTTCATCATGCATGGCAGTGGAATGTACTAGATATAGACCACATCCACTACGCTGCAATGGATGGCTACCTTTGTTTCAATATCTACAAGGGTTGGATGAAGAGCAAGAGCCAAGTGTGCGGTTCAAGCAAAGAAGTAGGAGCCATGAGGAAGAGGGACAAGGACGAAGTCGAGGACGTGGATAAGGACTCTGAGTAAGGTGGCAGTGTCGTTGCTCATGGTGGTTCTAATGCAGTGTCTACCGGATTAGTTGCTTAGTTTAATTTCAGGTGTGCTTAGTTTTATTTGAGGGGTGTGTTGTGCTGACGCCCCAGCAGGACTATGTTATGTTTCTTCTCGTTACTTTAACTCTTCAGTACATACATACTAGTATTTCTTACAGTTCATCTTTTAGTTGGTATAGTACTACCACTCGGTTCTTCACATTATATACGTACAATATATATGGCCAACATCATATAGCCAGCAGTTTAGTTGTCAAAGAATTTCAGGTTGCTTAGTTTTATTTGAGGGGTGTGTTGTGCTGGACACCATGTGACACAAATCTCTTTTGCCATGTTATAATGACATAAATACCGATGGACCAGCATGCCAGCTCTCCCTCTATCTCACTACAGTAAAATAAAGTGTGGGGCCTACTTGATCCCAACAGTGTTCTTATTTTCCTGTAAAATTATTTGCTTGGTTACTCCTGAGAAGCGGGGCCACACTTATCATTGTGAGAATTGGCTTATTTTTGTCATATAACATGGTCAACGGCTTTGACGTGAAAATAACAATGTCTAATGGCATTTTTGAGCAAACATCTAACTTAACGATGGCACTTTTGAGATATCTAATTGCATTTTTTAGCAGGCATCTAACGGATCGATGGAATTTTTGAGTAGTTGTAACTTCTAATGGCAAAACTGAGTAGTGATACACAACTAGTGGCATAAATAATAAGAACCCAATAATTAAACAGGTATGCTAATTTCTTTAATAGAATTTAGCACCCCATTTAAGCACATACTAGCTTTTTAATAGTACTATATGCATAATTTGGCGATGAGCGCTCTCTATATGTACCACCTTTTTCTTTAATTTCATCTTGTTAGTTTTGCTCCATGGCACAATCCATCAATACTACTACTGTACAAAAGTATATATTTTTTTAAAAGGCTAGAGGACGGGGCAGTCTAGCTTGGTCGGTTTCAAGAGAGGCGAGGGTCTTTGTGATTTGATGGCTCATTACTGCTGGAAGGCGAGGCCTTGTGATTTGACTGCTTGTATAAATGTGCTGACGACCTGAGGAGGAGCAAAGAACCGTGCGGTATACTCAAGTTTTCCACTAGAGTAGTACGACGGAGGAGCACGAAACACGGCAGCCCAGTGCCATATGGCGATAAAAAATGATCTAATTTCCTAGTCATCTCATTGTTAGCATTGTTCTATTCATGCCTCGTAGAGAACGTGACACGTGCGGCGAAACACCCGAAGCAAAAGAAGAAACACAGGAGCAAAAGAAAAAGGAAGATTATCACCCCAGAAAAACAAGGAAGACGCACACACAAGTCTGGGGCGCTGCTCTCTACTACATGAAGGGTTGCTGGCCGCGGAGTCGTAACTACTTCTTCATTGCCTCCACGACCTCCATCTCCTTGCGCGTCTCCTCCGCCATCTTATTCATTCTGTCCATGACGCGGGATTTCACGACGCGAGTCTTCATCATCTGTTGCACGGCCGCATTACGTACCTTGATAGCAGCCGGGTGCTCGATGCGAAGCTTCGCCAACTCCTCCTTCTGTTCCATGACGAGGGCCTGCAACATCTTCATCGAGGAACTACTATTCTCATGCAGCTTCTTCTAGCCGGCTTTCTCCTCCTTCAGCAAGTCGAGCTCGTGGCAGAGCTTCGCCTTGTCCTCCTGAAGTTGCAGGATTTCGCCGGTCGCCTTCTTCTCCGAGGCAATGCTCTTCTTTAGCAGCATCACCAAGCCGGCGGTCAACTCCCCCTGCTCATTGAGCTCAATGGGCATGTCATCGAGGCTCTCCTTCAGCAGCTCCACCAAGCCGTGGATGAACTCCTTCTGCTTATTGAGGTGCTTATTGAGCTGATCGGGCATGCCGGCATGTTCGCCTCCGCGGCTAGGGTGCTCCTGGGAGCCATCGCCTGCCCGTGAGAGATCTTTCGAGGTCTCTGCGTGGCGGAGAGCCCTATTTTTTTCCGCAGCCTTGGTTGCCGCTCCCTTGTTACGAGTAGTTCTCGACCTAGAGCTCTGCACACCGGCCATGGCAAGGACGGACGAAGAAGGACTTATGAGGAGGAAGGTAGAGTAAATTTCGGTTAGGTAGTTCCCCTTTTTATAACCTAGATACTAGCACTAGTACTAAAACCTGCATGGTGGGAACACGTTCAGGTTTGGTACATACTAGTAGGTGTGAGCAGGCTTGCACTTAATTGTAGCACTAGTACTTTGGAATGTGATGGGAACAAGGTAAAGATTAATTGATGGTTTTGGTTTCGAGGCCCGAAACGGCTCCCGATGAGTTTAGTGGAACATAAATTTCAAGTACTCCCTCCATCTCAGTTTACAAGGCTTGCACGTGTATCTAGGTCGTCAATGTAACTTATATAAAATAAATTGTTTAACATAAAAAATACTCTGAATATTTGAAGTTTGTAATGATTTTTTGTAACGTATGCCTCTTATTAAGTTGGTCAAATTAACGACCTAGGTACACGTGCAAGACTTGTAAATTGAGATAGAGGGAGTACTACACTGCTCAAATGCGGCCGCACAAGTCAGTGATGTAACTGGTCATACATGTCAGACCAAGCCGATGCGTGTCCCTTCGATGAGACGTGGGTCCGACCGACCGTCTATTGGTGCGGCTGACCGTAAAGTATTACGCGATGGAGACTTCTGGTTGTGGCCTTGATTGATTGCCACGACCAAGCATTCTAAAACTAGTGATAAATCAATTACCATCTTTTTCCAAACGACCAAGTATTTTCACAGGAATACAATACATATAGATGGAGTGATTGTCAAGGTTGCAAACTGACATTGCGTTGCAAGTTCACTGCAGCAGCAACCGACTAGGTCACTGCATCGCTGGCGGGGAAGGAGGGCAACACACCTCGCCTACGATCCATGCCCAGCGGTGCCGTCGCAACTGGTCCCGGGATTTGGCTTCTCCTACCACCCATTTGAACAGTTGCACCGGCTGCTCATGCCATTGCGCAGGCATGCGCATTCTTTCCTCCGCGGTCGACTCCGTGAATATGATCTCTGCCATTAGCCCTAGATCGAAATCAATGCGACACTACCAGATGCTGACATCCGTCAGCATCTCTCCCCTGAGATCGACTTGCGCCTCCGCCTTGTGCTGCACCAGGCGCAGCTCCTTTGAACTTCTCTCCAATCGATGCGACGCTTCCTCGATCTGATTTGCCCTTGCTGCCCACCACCTAAAATGCAGCCCTGGCATGTCCTCCGGCGCCACCGATCTGTGATTCCAGGGCAATGGATCACATGTGGATTTCTCTCAAAGGCGGCAGTGCTACGGGCCGCAGCGAGAGGGCACCCACGGGATCCTGGAATCTAAGGGATTATCCATGGTGGGATCCTCCATGGCGGGATCCGGTGGGCGAGGCGGGGAGGTGAGCCTAGTCACTGGGAGAGCCCTACGAGGCTAAGATAAATATAGTACTACTCCATTCCGTCCATATTCAAATACAAAGGCCACCAACAGTAGCCCTGGCAAAATTTGATCATGCTGCCTTTTTTTGTGCCACTTTTTATGACATGCATAAATATTATGTTACTTAAAAATATGGTCAAAAATTGGCACAAAATACGAAGGAGACCAATGGAAGTAGCAACCCATGATTTAACTAATCGCATGCATGCAGTGGAGTAGTAATGTCTTTCTTCCTCCCTCACGTCCACTCAATTTGCATGTGCTGTATTAATTGACCATCAATGAAGTGAAGGACTTTACACGCGTCAAATTATCACATGGGGTGGATCTTCATACAAAAATGCGCCCACCCCCGTGTACCCCGCGTGTGTGTGCGAGGGAATGAGTGCGTGCATGGCATGCGTGCACATCTTCGCTTCGTGCATGTACCGCCAGTGTGCCTCAGAGAGGACGAGTACATTCTTCTGGAACCAGCAGCACGTCACTGTGATCAATCCACACAAGGAGGTCGCGATAACGCCTCCACATGTGCCACGTGGCTTCATGAGCTGTAAGAGAGACACTATGTAGCATGCCATTGGAATTCTAATTTACGTGTTTTGCACATACTCGAAGTACTAGTAAGGTACACGTGCATTGCATGCATTAGATTTGGCAAACAAATTATGAATAAATACCACACTACAGCATGTAAGCTTTGAGTCATATATGCCAGATGTAGACGTTCATTTAATTCTTATAGTTCATCTCATTCAAAATCAATTAGTTTTTATAAAAAAGCTAGGGCCTCTTTGATTCGTAGGATTTCCAAAACTCGGGAATAGGAAAAACATGGGATTAGAGTGGAATGTCGTCTTGAATCCTACAGGATTGTACGAGTGTTTGATTGTGCATAGAAAAAAAATGCAGGATTCTTTCAAAGAGGTTTGAGTGGATGGGATGTTTCCTATGAAATCTGGTGCAAATGAATCCTATGGAAAAATTCCTATGGTTTACAATCCTTCGAATCAAACAACCAAGATAGGATAAATTCTTAAGGATTAGAATCCTCCAAAATTCCTTTAAGAATACTTTGAATCAAAGAAGCCCTTAATCTATTTGATGATTCATTGAATTGTGCGTTGTAAAGCATAAAGTAAAAACAAATAATGGCAATTCAACTAGAAAAAAAGTTTGGGCAGTTATGATACGGAAGATTCTAGAACAAAGGAGAAGCACTTGTGTTTTGAGGTTTGTGCATTATGCTTAAGTTCAACCATGGAGTCTGCTAGATTGTACATGTGGCAAAATCCGGTGGGGGGCTAGAAGATGGTGCGAGGGGCCAAGTGGAGGGAGACTATGAAGGAGTGCACAAGTGCGAGATTGATATTTAAATAGAGGGGGCGAGAACGTGCGCTGTGGCGCGCAGTGGCGGAGCCATGAAAAATAAATGAGCTAGGGGGCCAAGCATTGCTAATCCTTTATGAGGAGGGGCAATTCATCAACTTAAACCATTTTACCAGCAATTGTCTAATGATCACATTCATATTAGCCTCGATGTATAGTGATGTTAGGGGGGGCAGGGCCCTTGCTGCCCTCTGTCTTCGCCACTATGCGCGCGTCTGAGAGATGAAGCGGAAGGCATGGATGATGAGAGGGGGACGTTGGATATATAATTAATGTGGGTGTATTAGCTATGTAATCCTATATAGAGAGGTATAGATTGATCGATGTGGACGTGGGAAAGAGAGTGAGACCTCACTAGATATATAGATTGATCGGTTTGTGTGGAAAACTGTGAAATTCCTAGCTATATACACACACAGATAGACGAATCGTTGCGCATGCACGTGAGAGATAAAGAATGCCCGATATGATGGAGAGGGGGTGTGCATGCATGGGAGACTGACTAGAAGAAAAAGATTGCATGTGTGCGATGGATAATGCCGACTAGTAGTGTGTGTGCATGCATGCACGAGAGAAAGTTAGTGGTACAATTATAAAGAGAAGATGATTGTGTGGGTGAAAAAGACTAGGTGAGGTCATAATCAATGTAAAGTTGAATTCAAATATTTGAATAAGAGATCATGATGTTTGAAACCCATGCATGCATGAATATAACTGAGATATGCGCGATGTGGTTTGGGAACGAGCATGTTGTACTGTATACACATTGAACAAGGTCAGACTGATTTGAATTTGAGATACCGATGGTAGACATCGTTTGGCCACATAGCATCCATGCATGGACACACTATTCTAATTGGAGATGATTGGTGGCTTTCGCATCACATTTCTATATCTATACCCCTATATATTATATTATATATTTTTTATATAGTGTGCGGATAACTTTAATTAACTTTGAAAGATGGTTGTTGGATGAAGCCAATCCGATGGTGCAGAGATGGCAAATTTGAGCACTACTGGCCGTTGGATATTATCTAGATTCCACCAGATTTTTCCACGTACAATCTAGAAGACTCCATGGTTGAACTTAAGCATAATGCACAAACCTCAAAACACAAGCACTTCTTCTTTGTTCTAGAATCTTCCGTATCAGAATTGCCCAAATGTTTTTCTACATGATTTGCCATTATTTGTTTTTACGTTATGATTTACAACGCACAATTCCATGAATCTTAAAATAGATTAGCTTTCTTATAAAAACTAGATGATTTTGAATGAAATGAACTATAAGAATTAAACGAACATCTACATCATGCATATGTGAGTCAAAGCTTACATGCTATAATGTGGTATTTATTCATAATTTGGTTGCCAAATCTCATGCGTGCAATGCACATGTACCTTACTAGTCTAAATGGTGTTTGTGTGTGTGTGTGTTGTGCGTGTTAAACACATTGTACGTAGTATCATACATGGTTTAGATTCCGAACATCTAGCTAGAGCATACATGTACGACGATTTGAATTCAACATAAAATGGATGCATGTATTTGAATTTGAGATCCTATGTACATGTAGTTCGTATTTATATAGGAATTTACTTCTCCTATATTCATGTCATGTGTTGTGAAGATAATATTTAGATGGTTGTATAACTAACCTGAGTACAATCCCATTCAAACAGGGAAAATGTACTCAAATTTAGTCCATATGCTAGACAACACACATTATTTTTCTATTGTTGAGGGAAGTGCAAATTGTTTTGGTACTGTACACGTTATGTTTGTTGTCCCGACTTTTTTATTTTTTTTGTTGTATTTGAATGCATTTCTAGTAATATAGTAAAACATGGCTCTCCCTAGTGATGAGGTGCGAATTGTATTTTTTTTGGTACACGTTAAGCTTGTTCTCCCGAAATTTCAAGCCGCGCCTTGTTATGCTGAAATTTCAAGCTAGCATCTCTGTCTATCGTGCTGCAAAACTCCCACCTATTCAACCCGCGCCTTGTTACCCCGAAATATTTAAGATATATCTTTGTCTCGTTGTGCTCTGAAAACTCCCTCCATCTCAACCCGTGCCTTGCTATCCCAAAATTACAACGCGCGCGAAAACTCCCACCTCCTGTGAAATCCCGACATCCGAAATGCCCCTGAACCGAAAGAACCACCTAGCACAAATCGGTGGGGGTACTTTCATAACTTACCCCACATTTCGGACAAGTGCGTCCCTAAGCCATTGTTCCCAACTCCCATCCCATCAGCCCACCCATTCGTACACCGAGTCCGCGAAAACCCGTGAAGCCCCACACCCTCCTCCGTCTGCCACCCAGCCGGAGCCTCTTCCCCAACGACGTCGTCCAGAGCAACACCTCGACATCCCTCATCCACCGTACCGGATGAGGATGCATCGTCGATCTCGTCGTCCGCCGGTTTAGCCACCCTGTCCTCCACCTCCAAGGAGTTGCCCCGACGTTCCCCTCATCTTTCGTGCCACCTCCATTCCCACACCATCGTCTTCACCTGCACCTCCGGAAGAGCAGCATCATCACCATTTCCTCGGATGAAGCTGAGGCCTAATCGGCACCACCAAAGAGGTTGTACACTAATCGCTGCATTTTCTTCTTGATTCGATCTCACGGTGCTCCCGGCGCTCGGTCCCGAGCCGACATGGCGCGGCTCCATCCACGGTGGCGTCGCCGGCCACTTCCTCCATGGTGTCGCTACCTCGGCGGCGACATCCACATCAGTAGGAGCTGCTGCTGCTTTAGCTCTCGCTCGCGCTGCTGCTCTGCTCTTGCTCTCGGTCCCCTGCCTGGTCTGCTCTTGCTCTTGCTCTTGGTCTTGCTGGCGCTGCTGCTCTCGCTCTTGCTCTTGCTTGCGGTGCTGCTCTGATTTGGCTACACTTCAGTCGACTGAATTGACTTTTGGGTCAGTCAATTTTCA
>NC_057805.1:458118460-458121075 GCF_018294505.1 Triticum aestivum | reverse complement strand
GCTAGGGCGGTGGCGGACCGGCGGTGGGGAGTGGTTTCGGGGCAGGCAGGGCGGCGCACCGCCGGCCGAGGGCGGCGGTTTGGCCGATGGTGTCAGTCGACTGATGCTGCTACATGACCAGCTGCCCCAGCTCTCGCACGCACTGCTGCTACTGCTTTTCTGCTACTAGTGCATTCAGTTTCGACAGTAAAATTCAGTTTCGACAGCAAAATTCAGTTTCAACAGTTAAGTTCAGTTTCGGCAGTTAAATTCAGTTTCGACAGTTAAGTTCAGAGATGAGTGGCTGATGTATTTTACATCTACCACTTTGTGGTTATGTATTTTACGTCATCTATTGGAGATGTTGTTAGAATTCCACTCAGGTTAATGCTGTCTCTCTTGTCCTGCTTCAGCCTCGGCATCGTACAACTGATTGGAGCTGCTCCAACGACGAAACCCTCCATCACAGCGGAGCAGTACCCCGGGCTCAATCTCCAGAAGCCTAAGGTCTTCTTCCCCTCCTCCGACAGCCAAGTCAGCCGGAGCATCCTCACCAACCAACCCAACCACGCTGAGATCGACATGGCTTTGCCAAAGAGGTTGTACACTTGTTGCATCTCTTTTTTACTCTACATGTTATATATATTTTCCATTGAGCACACGTAGTAACGTGAAATATGATTATTTTATCCTACTATACGACAAGCAGTGAGGTACCAGGCAACTTAGCTATCCGTGATGGACTCTCTTGGACGCCATCATTATTTATCTCTGCACGTTTGAGTTGTGCATTTGTCGATGGGCCTGGGAGTTGAGCTAGTAAGGCAGTGGCCTGGGTCCAAATTAGTAGAAGTAGCACAAAAACATTTTTTGAGTGTAGGATTTTCCTTGCTCAAGGCCGCCTACTAGAATCGCCAGTGCTTGAAAGGAAAAGTGAAGGAAAAACATAGGAATTGGAAAGTTTCCTATGGTACTACTATTTATTTATTTGGTTCAAAGGAATGGAGCAAAGGAAAACTGTAGGATTTGTTCCTTTAGTGTCTCCTTGAAAGAAAAACCGTAGGAATTTTAATTTCCACTCGTCCTCCTTTTCAAATTTCTATTCATGAAGCACAAGACTAAGAGATAGTAGCATAATAGCATTATAAACGTACATTTTCTTGTGGTTTGACATAATCTCATCATGCTTCTTTACATCCTGTGATCTTCCAATTCTTGTGAACCAAACACCCAGATTGAAAGAAATCCTATGTTTTTAAATTCTCTATTTTGCACGTGCATTTCTATCCTATTCCTGTCTATTTCCTATCCCTGCATTGCTAGAATCCTCAAATTCCAATTACTTCTGTTACAGATATGTGTCAAAGAAAACCTTGTGTGGTTTGTCCTGCTCTTGCTGTGTCGTGTTCCACCCCGGCTCAGCTGCTCCAATGACGGAAGGGTTCACCACAGTAGGGATCCGCTCTCCAGACTGTCTTTCGCCGCCTCAGATCTTCTTCCCCGCCGCTGGCAGCCACGACAACTGCATTACCATCATCAACTGAGCAGATGACCTTGAGGACTACACGGGTCTGCAAGAGAGGTCGCACTCTTCCATGTCTGCTTACGTTATGCATCGCTTAATATGATGACATGCTACTTTATCATTGTGTTCACCTATTAGACTCTGAGTCAGGTCCAAACTAATGCTGAAACTTGAGTTTTTAAATGGTTGTGGGGTACACATTGGGGCAACAATCAGTACTATATGTCTACTATCTGGTTCATCTCGGTTGTCTACCATGAGTTTCATGTTGGGTGCAAACAAACATTAAAGGAGCCATTATCTATATCTTTTTAACTAAAGCTATTATCTGCCTACTATCATTGGTTTGGGTCTATCCACAGTTTGCTACCATCACTCTGGATTTGTGCATGCACTCCTTACATAATCTCACTATGTTTTATTCCTATGCATGTCAGTTATTGTACACAATGGAACTGAACATGTAGAGAAAAAGAGACGAGCCTTGCATGGCAATAAAATTTCATGCAGACGTCGCTCCATGGTGGGCGCAAAGGCAGCCCCCCTCCACCCATTTAGGATTGTAATCAAGAGGAAGATAACTGTTTTGAGGGGGATTCAGAAGGAGAAGACCACTCCTATTTACCCCCTGAGGTCTTTGCTCTAACTTGGCATGCTGATCTTGGTAATATCATGCATATGGTGCCTTGCATTGCTTAATTTATACATCAAATATGCCATCTGCTTAGTTTAGACATGCTTTGTGTGAATGCCATCTGTTTAGTTTCTTTATCGTATATGTGAATCATGCAATGCCATCTTGTTTAGCCAGGAATCATATATGTGAATTTTGCAATGCCACCCTGGTTAGCCAGTCATCTTATATGATTGTGTCATGCCATAATTTTTTATTACGTGTTAAATTTGTCAACAATTTTAGTACATTCAATTACTCTTCATGTGCATCAGCCATTCGGCACGGTCATGAAAAAATCTGCAGTGGAAACAAGGTCTTCAGAGCGGACAATGCTATCTGACGAAGCGCATGTCTTGCTGGTTACGGATAGCTCCTCAGAGGAGGATTTAGAGACAGATGACCAGTCCTATTCCCCCCCCCCCCCCGAGGTGCATG
>NC_057805.1:458110359-458118169 GCF_018294505.1 Triticum aestivum | reverse complement strand
TGCTCTAACTTGGTAGGGTTATGTTGCTCATATCGTGCATATGGTATCTTGCATTGCTATGTCATTTGCTTAGTTTAGACATGCTTTGTGTGAATGCCACTTGTTTAGTGTCTAATTACCATATATGTGAATTATGCAATGCCGTCTTGTTGCAAGACATCATATATGAGAATTATGCAATGCTATCTTGTTGCAAGGCATTATATATGTGAATTATACAATGCCATGCTGTTTAGCCAAGCGTCATATATGTGAATTATATCATGCCATCCTTTTTTTGTATTTCTTATTGCATTTGTCGACAATGTTTGTATATTCAACTGCTCTTCATGTGCATCAGCCATTTGAATTGGTGGTGGAGAAATCTGGAGTGAAAACAAGGTCTTCAGAGCAGACAATGCTACCTGCGGAAGCAGATATCTTGCTGGTTACAGATAGCTCTTTAGAGGAGTATTCAGAGGCAGATGACCAGTCCTATTATCCCCCTCAGGTGTATGCTCAAACTTGGCAGGGTATTGTTGGGGATATTACCACTGGGCGTAAACCGGCCAGGAGAGGCCGGGTTAACTTCATAAGTAGTTCATCTGTATCTGAAGCCCATGAAGACAGACGGTGACGCTTCATGAAGGCCCAGGGCCCAAAGCCGGTTTAAGGCATGTAGCGACAACCCGGCATTGAGATGTAAACTTGTGTTGTAAGATATGCGTAGCAGAGACCGAGCCGGACACGATTATGAGCCGGCCTCGGAGTCTGTAAACCGACGGGCGTCAACCCATGTATATAAGGGGACGACCCGGCGGTGGTTCAAGGACAACAGACAACAACTCGAGACTCAGGCAAAGCGTATTCGCTCCCTGGTCATCGAAACCCCATCAATTCCATCACAACTAGACGTAGGCTTTTACCTTCATCGAAGGGGCCGAACTAGTATAAAACTCTCTTGCGTCCCTTGTCCACTTTAACCCCTTCAAGTTAACCCGTAGCGATGGCTCCACGACTAAGTCCTTTCTCTAGGACATCTGCCGTGACAAAACCACGACAGTTGGCGCCCATCGTGGGGCTATCGCACGATGGTTTCAAGTTCTTGGAGGGCAGATTCGAAGGAATCAAGGGTTATGCTGTGGGCCGGATGACCAAGAGTCGTCGTGGCAAGCTCTACATCAACGATGCAGGCTGGGGCCCCGAGGCCGGCTCAATCGAATACGGGTACCAGATCCCCTTTGGTGGCATACACGTTTTCATTGGCAAGATCGGTGAACTGGGCCCTGAGCCGGACATCTGCACCGACCTCGTCGAAATGGCTCAGCGTGCGAGATCTGCCCGGGTCAAGCCTGTCATGAAGCGTGCCTTCATGGGAGTTATCCATGGACGTGAATCTGAGGATAGATCGGAATCTGGTGGTGAGACCGTCGTTTATTCCGGCGACGAGTCATCGACTGGAGAGACCGAGTCGTTATATCAGTTACAAGATGGCCGGATTGGGGGTTGTTCCGATGGCGACAGTATTCCGGACCCCTTTGATCTGCCAAACCGGGTGGCGATCTTCATGGCTGGCACGCAACCGGCGCTCCACTCTTCGACCGCAGCAGCGATGATTTTCGGATCAGCAGCGGCGGCAGCGGCTGGGGCAGGAGGCCCTGTGCGACCGCCAGCTCAGGTTCTATCTGATTTGTTTGATGTGTTGGCAATGCTGATGGCGGAGGTTAACCCGGCGGATCAGGATGCACACAATGCGAAAGTCGCGAAACTGAAAGATCAGATCACCCAAGCAAAGGCCGACTTAGCAGGAGCGGGCCGCTTTGGATGCACAAGCTTACCGGATTATGCTGGATCAGAGTGCGTCGAACGAAGTCCTGAAGAGGAGGCACCGATCTCGCCTACCGCCAGTTTATGAAGCTAGAAATCTCTTTAACACCCCAGGAGCAGGAACCAGCAATCCGCCGGTGGTAAACCGGGCAGAGGCACCTGGAGTAGGGGCATCGGTTCAGCCATGTTTGGTGGATCTGCCTCGTCAGAACAACGTTGTGGACCTCATGCCCCCACACCACCGGGTCATTACTCTAACCCAATGGACAACACTGTCGCTGTCGCTGCCGCTTCACGGCTGGCGGCCATCCCGATCGAAGGCGATTCTCCAGCAGCGGTCGAGACGCGTCGGGTTAAGGAGCTTCTTCAGACAGCCTTGATTCAACAGGAGGCTTATTCATATAGTCGTGATCAGATTCATTCCACTCCCCATCCAAGCCGGAGTTACAGCAGGTGTATGGATGAACCGGCAGTGTCAAGCAATGCGCGGAACCGTGATCTGCCCTGTGGCCATAACCCGGCGGGTGGTGCGGTGATGCTCAGGATGTGGTGGACCGGGCTCGGGCACGCAGAGAGGCCGAGTTAGCGGCGCAGCATGAGGCCCGTCAGCTTACTCCGGTTCGTCCAACCACATCGGTGGAACCAGGAGTTACCTCTAGTTCCTTGGGATTGCCATGTCTTGTCCCAGCATTGCGCAATGTGCGCCTGCCCAAGGATTTCAAGGGCCCGCGCAAGGTGCCGCATTACACCGCCGATTTGTCCCCTGAAACATGGGTTGAAAGCTACGAGATGGCCATGGAGATGCTGGACGTGGATGATGCGGCATGTGTGAAGTACTTCACCATGATGCTAGAAGGAACGGCCCGCACTTGGCTAAAGAGTTTATTACCGGCTAATTCTATCAGGTCATGGGCTGAGTTGAGAGCCCGGTTTGTTCAGAATTTCAAGGATACATGCAAGCAGCCCATGTCAATTGTGGACTTAGCTGCCTGTGTCCAGGAGGAAGGAGAGTCAACAACCCATTGGGTGCGCCGGGTTTCAGAGATTTTGCATTCATGAGACCGCATCAACGCTGACCCCGCAGTTTAACATTGGAAGGCAATTGCCGGTTTCAACCCTTGAAGTTGAAGTTGGGACGGCTCAAACGTCATTGTAATGACATGGGAACCCTCATGGCTGCACTTGTGAAGTATGCCGACTCTGATAGTAGCAAGGATCCCGAGGATGAAGATGACAAGACAAGGAAGGGAAAGAAGAGCGGCAACGCCAAGGGGCAGCACCACAACCCGGCGGGTCATGGAAACGGCGGCAAGCGTAAAGCGGACCACGGTTTAGACTTTGTGGCTAACACTAATACGCACGACAAGGGCCAGCGGCGTAAGGGTAAACCGCCACGGCGGAACGGAATGCCGAATCCTAATCCAGACCGTTTGTCGTATCTGTTGAACCAGCCCTGTCCAAAGCATGGGACGAAGGAGGAACCATCTACACACCTCTGGAAAGATTGTTATATCATGCAAGAGTTCAAAAATTCTGACTCTCTCCGGTATGATCATGGATCAGGAGGCGGTTCGGGCTCTGGCTCTCATGGGCCGGGTTATGGCGGAGGAAATTCCGGTTCGGGATTCCATGGCAATCAGGGTGGACATAACAATCAAAGTAATCAAGGTAACCAAGGTGGCTATAATCATCAGGGCAATCAGCAACAGCAGCAGTCGGGTTACCAGAGCAACCCGAAGCAGTTGAATAGCGGACAGTATCATGTCTTCACCACTAGCTTGGACAAGCGCGATCAGAAGCTTCATAAAAGGATAGTGAATGCCTTTGAACCGGCGGTGCCCCGTTATTTGCGCTGGTCCGAGCAGCCCATTGTGTGGAGTAGAGACGATCATCCACCCCGGGTTGACAATCCAGGTCATCTGGCTCTGCTGGTGGCACCTCAGGTGGGAGGTTATAAGTTCACTAACTTACTCATGGATGGAGGGAGTAGTATCAACATCCTTTATTATGAAACTTTCCGTCGCATGGGGCTAACAGATAAAAATCTTAAACCGTCCAATACGGTGTTCCATGGTGTGGTGCCTGGTAAGTCGGCATATCCTGTTGGGAAGATAACCCTGGAGGTGGCTTTTGGAGATGAGCATGACTCGAGATCAGAAACCTTGACCTTTGAAGTGGTGAAAATCAGAAGCCCGTATCATGCCCTATTTGGACGGCCAGCTTATGCTAAGTTTATGGCACGACCTTGTTATGTCTATCTATAGCTCAAGATGTCGGGTCACAAGGGAACTATAAATATGCATGGAAGCCGCAAGATTGCTCTGGAGTGTGAAGAAGGTGATGCGGCTTATGCTGAGTCGGTTTGTGCAACAGAGGAATTGAAGTTTTACAAAGAGAATGTTGATCCGGCAGATATGACTTCATTGAAGAAACCAACTACGGAGCATGATCCGGCCCTGAAGTTTAAATCGGCTGATGAGACTAAACATGTTGACTTCGTGCCTGGCGATTCGTCCAAGCAGTTTAGCATCAGCGCTAACTTGGATCCGAAATAGGAAAGCGCGCTCATCGAGTCCATCCATGAGAATCGGGACATCTTTGCATGGAAGCCTTCTGACATGCCTTGTAACGCCCACGATGCGGCTATATCTCCCACGTCTCGAGGCACAACTTAGAGGCATAACCGCATAGTGGTTTTGTCGCAAGAAGGGTCATCTTCACACAATCCCATGTAATGAACAAGAATGGGATAACGAGAGTTGGCTTACAATCGCCACTTCACACAATACATAAATATAATTCATACAACATCCAAAATCCACACATAGACCGACTACGGTCAAAAACCAAATGAAAATAAGATAACCCCAAATGCTAGATCCCCGATCGTCCCAACTGGGCTCCACTACTGATCATCAGGAAAAGACACATAGTAACGACCCCGTTCCTCGTCGAACTCCCACTTGAGGTCGATCTCATCATCTGCACTGGCATCGTCGGCACCTGCAACTGTTTTGGTAGAATCTGTGAGTCACGAGGACTCAGCAATCTCACACCCGCGAGATCAAGACTATTTAAGCTTATAGGAAGCGATGGTGTAAAAGGTGGAGCTGCAGCAGGCACTAAGCATATATGGTGGCTAACTTACGCAAATGAGAGCGAGAAGAGAAGCAACGCAACGGTCGCGAAGCTAGAAATGATCAAGAAGTGATCCTGAAACTACTTACGTTCATGCATAACTCAAACCGTGTTCACTTCCCGGACTCCGCCGAGAAGAGACCATCACGGCTACACACACGGTTGATGTATTTTAATTAAGTCAAGTGACAAGTTCTCTACAACCGGACATTAACATATTCCCGTCTGCCTCATAACCGCGGGCACGGCTTTCGAAAGATAATACCCTGCAGGGGTGTCCCAACTTAGCCCATCATAAGCTCTCACGGTCAACGAAGGATAAACCTTCTCCCGGAAAGACCCAATCAGTCTCGGAATCCCGATTTACAAGACATTTCGACAATGGTAAAACAAGACCAGCAAAGCCGCCCGATGTGCCGACAAATCCCGATAGGATCTGCACATATCTCGTTCTCAGGGCAACACCGGATGAGACATCCTACGAGTAAAACCAGACCTCGAGTTTCCACGAGGGGGCCCCGCAGTCTACTCAGTTCGGACCAACACTCGAAGGAGCACTGGCCCGGGGGGGTTAAAATAAAGATGACCCTCGGGCTCGCGAAAACCCGGGGGAAAAAGGCTTAGGTGGCAAATGGTAAAACCAAGGTTGGGCCTTGCTGGAGGAGTTTTATTCAAGGCGAACTGTCAAGGGGGTCCCATAAATCACCCAAACGCGTAAGGAACGCAAACTCAAGGAACATAATACTGGTATGACGGAAACTAGGGCGGCAAGAGTGGAACAAAACACCAGGCATAAGGCCGAGCCTTCCACCCTTTACCAAATATATAGATGCATTAATTAAATAAGAGATATTGTGATATTCCAAAATATCCATGTTCCAACATGGAACCAACTTCAACTTCACCTGCAACTAGCAACGCTATAAGAAGGGCTGAGCAAAAGCGGTAACTTAGCCAAACAACGGTTTGCTAGGAGAGGATGGTTAGAGGCTGACATGGCAATATGGGAGGCATGATATAGCAAGTGGTAGGTAGCGCAGCATGGCAAAAGAACGAACAACTAGCAAAGCAAAGATAGAAGTGATTTCGAGGGTATGGTCATCTTGCCTGCAAGGTTCTCAGAGTTGTCGAAAGCTTGATCCTCGTAAGCGTACTCAACAGGTTCCTCGTTCACGAACTCGTCTCCCGGCTCTACCCAAAATAAGAACACAAGCAACGGAACCACAATCAATCACGGGAAATGCACAAGCAACATGATGCAAAACATGCATGATATGCGAGATGTGGTATGCGATGCATATGCGTGCTCCGGAAGAAAAAGGATGAACAAGGCAGTAACTTGGCAAACCAAGCATGCCACTGGAAAGATGAGATGATTTCGTTTGAAATCGATATAAAGATCACCGGAAACGGATGCACGGTTTGCAAATGGCAAGTAAAACAAGGATGACACGAATCTGTGTTTAACAGCATGATAGCACTTAGAATACAACAAGTAACCATGCTACAGTACCCCAACATAGCAACAAAGCATATGAAAGTAATCTACAGGAGATTCTTGACAAAAGATGAACACTGAGCTACGACTAGATCACAACACAACAGGTTCAAACAAGCATGGCAAAAATGCAAAAGATATCAGGTTCACAGACTTGGTGAAATTACTGGACATGCCTGAAACAGCATCGGGTAGCAATGTTCAGAGCACGAAATCAACATGCTACAGGAACATAACATGGCAAAACAAGGCATGGAAGTATTTTACTAAATGCATATGACAAAAGTCCCTTACTGACCATGAGCCAATAAGGACCAGAAGATATGATGGCAACCATGTAAACGTAGCAAGTTTCGTGAACAGGTTTCAGACTTGGCAGAAAACAGAGCATGGCAGAAACAGACATTATGAGGGCATCTTGGTGAGTTTGATGCACTCACCACAAAGCAATGCATGACACAACAAACATACCTACAGCAAGATGGAATGTTTATGAAGCTATCCATGGCAAGATCAAGTACATAGCATGTATGAAACAACTACAACAAGCTTGGCAAAATTGAATATCATGTTAACAATCTGCCAGAAATATTTTATAGCAAAAGTAGAGCAAGATTGAGTCATGCTATGGCCCTACATAATTCCAAACAAGGGCAAGAATGGATCAACTACAACAATATCTACAAAACATCCTTACTGAACATCACCAAAATAAGCATGGATCTCTCTGTAGACCCATGGATCTCTCTGCAGTCCCTGAAATCAGAAACATCACGAAGCCTAGTTTGCATGCTTGTGCTAGTCACCACAGAGATCACAAAAATACATGGCATACACCTCTGTAAAGATGGCATGGCATACATCAAAACACATGTAGAGCTCATGCCCATAAGATGCACAGATTAAATGCAACAAAAATAACAAATCCTCATGTTCTGATAAGTAACAGCATCTAACAGCAACTAGCACTCTTGCACCAGAGATTTGGGCATTAAGATGGACTCAAATGAACATGGTACAATGGAACAAAACGAAGAGCATCTTGATACGAACATTTTGATATATTACACGCGTGAAACGGAGCTATATGCAGAGAGTTATGATGCGATGAACAATGAGCATGTATAGTAGAAATCTCAGGACTTGGAAAAAAAAGGGGAGGAGAAGTCAACCGGCTGGATCAGATCTGGCGCGGGCCTCGGGCTCGGGCTGAGCTCGTCGCCGGAGAAGATGGAGGGGAAGGCGAGGCGGCGGCCGGAGGAGAGGAGGGCTCGGGGAGGCCGGGCGGCGGTCGGAGGCTGCGGGGACGGGCGACGCTGGGCGGCGCGGCACGGGCGCCGGCGGGCACGGGCGCCGCGGGAGCGGGTG
>NC_057805.1:458086626-458109703 GCF_018294505.1 Triticum aestivum | reverse complement strand
CCCGCGGGGAGGGCCGGCCACGGGCTCGCGGGCCTCGGCTGCGGCGCGGGGGCGGAGGGACACATGGCGGTGGCTGGTTCGCTGCGGGCGGCGGCGCGGATGCGTCCGGCGGCGACGGGAGGAGTTTTCTAGGGTTTCATCTGTGATTTGGACGGGGGAGGCACATATTTATAGGTAGAGGGAGCTAGGAGACTCGAAATGGAGTGCGGTTTTCGCCCACACGATCGTGATCAAACGACCTAGAGCATGGAAGTGACTTGGAGGGGTTTTGGGCTGTTTAGAGAGGGGTTTTTGCTGCAACACAGAAGGCATCTGCGGTTACCCAGTTAACCGTTGGAGTACCAAACGACCTCCAAATGGAACGAAACTTGACCGGTGGTCTCCCGGTGGTATACCAAGGCCACTTGACAAGCCTCGGTCCATTCCGAGAATGTTCAACACCCTCTCACGAAACGAAAATAAGAGGGGTGCGCCGGACGAGGTGGGAGTGCCGGATTGCAAAACGGACAACGGGGAAAATGCTCGGATGCATGAGACGAACACGTATGCAAATGCAATGCACATGATGACATGATATGAGATGCATGACATGAACAAAATGCAAAACGCGAGACAAAACCCAACCACGGAGGGAATATCATAACACATAGCCAAAAATGGCAAGAGTTGGAGTTACAAATATGGAAAGTTACATCCGGGGTGTTACATGCCTGGTGTACCGAGAGAACTCGCTGAGCACACTCCCAATGTTGATCCTAAGTATAAACCAGTCAAGCAGTTTCTTCGCCGGTTCAATGAAGAAAGACGCAAAGCTATTGGAGAAGAAGTACCAGGCTCTTGGTGGCTGGATTTATTGTTGAAGTATTCCATCCTGAGTGGTTGGCTAATCCGGTGCTGGTACTCAAGAAGAATGGCACCTGGCGTATGTGTGTGGACTACACAGATCTCAACAAAGCTTGTCCAGCAGATCCCTTTGCCCTCCCCCGTATTGATCAAATTATTGATGCTACGGCGGGTTGTGAGCGTTTAAGTTTTTTGGATGCATATTCTGGTTATCATTAGATCAAAGTGGCAGTTAAGGATCAGGAGAAGACAGCCTTCATAACTCCCTTTGGAGCCTTCTGCTATGTGTCCATGCCCTTTGGGCTTAAGAGTGCACAGGCAACTTATCAACGGTGTGTACAGAATTGTCTTCATAAACAGATCAGCCGCAATGTTCATGCCTATGTGGATGATATTGTGGTAAAATCAAGGAAGAAGGAGACATTGATTGATGAATTGAAGGAAACCTTTGATAACCTGCGGGTTTATAAAATGATGCTTAATCCGGCCAAGTGCGTCTTTGGTGTACCTACAGGCAAGCTCTTGGGCTTTTTGATGTCTAACAGGGGCATTGAAGCTAATCCGGAAAAATCAGAGCCATCACCTCCTTGGCTAAGCCAAAGTGTATCAATGATGTTCAACGCCTGGCAGGCCGGATTGCCGCGTTGAGCCGGTTTGTCAGTCGCCTCGGCGAGAAGGCCATCCCTTTGTATCAGATGCTGAAGAAAACGGATAACTTCGTCTGGAGTGACGCCGCTAATGAAGCATTTGAGGACTTAAAGCGGCAGCTAGCTAATCCACCGGTTCTCGCTGCTCCGATTGACAAAGAGCCATTGCTGCTGTATGTGGCAGCTAACGCTCGGGCTATTAGTGTGGCTATTGGGGTGGAGCGCAAGGAGGCAGGAAAGGAATATCCGGTTCAGCGGCCGGTTTACTATATTAGTGAGGTACTCATTGAATCCAAGCAGAGGTACCCGCAGTGGCAAAAATTGGTGTATGGGGTTTTCATGGCAAGCCGGAAGCTTAAGCAGTATTCCCAAGGTCATCCCATCATGGTGGTCAGCTCTGCTCCTTTGCGGGATATGATCCAGAATAGGGAGGCAACTGGTCGGATTGCTAAGTGGGCTATCGAGCTCGGGCCTCACGGGTTGAAATACATACCCCGAACGGCGATCAAATCTCAAGCACTTGTGGATTTCATCAACGATTGGACAGAATTACAAGCGCCAGAAGAGAAGCCGGATCACACTTATTAGACTATTCATTTTGATGGGTCCATGCAATTAGAGGGCTCGGGGGCTGGAGTCGTGTTAACTTACCCATGAGGTGATAAGTTTTGTTATGTTCTCCGTTTAATGTTCCCTTGCACTAATAATGCAGCTGAATATGAGGCCTTACTCCATGGTCTACGGATGGCTAAGGAGATGAATCTCAGCCGAGTTAAATGCTTCGGTGACTCGGATCTGGTGGCTCAACAAGTGTCTGGCACTTGGGATTCCAAGGACCCACTAATGGCAGCATATCGTCGTGAGGTGGATATTGTTGCAAGTCACTTCAAAGGTTATCAGGTGGATCATGTGGACCGGCGGAAGAATGAAGCGGCAGACGCTTTAAGCCGCCTGGGTTCCCAACGTAAACCGATTCCACCTAATGTTTTCCTGGACGTTTTGCATAATCCGTCCGTCAAGCTCCCTGGTGAAGAGGATTTGGTTGTTCCTGATCCGGAGGCTCAGTTGGTGGCAGCTCTACATGTTATCCCGGATTGGACGGTTTCGTATCTGGCGTATATAAACCGGGGCGAGTTACCAGAGGATGAAACTTTGGCCAGACAGATAACCCGGCGGTCCAAGTCCATGACTATTATCAATGGAGAGTTACATCATTGCAGTGTGACAGGGGTGTTTCAACGCTGTGTATCTCCTGAGGAAGGCCATGAAATTTTGCGTGAGATTCATGAAGGAGATTGTGGGCACCAAGCCGGTTCAAAATCTTTGGTGGCCAAGGCGTTTCGTCACGGTTTTTATTGGTTGACAGCGCATGCTGATGCCGAGGACTTGGTTAAAAGATGTGATGGCTGTCAGATATTCTCACGGCGTGTTCATGTACCAGCTCAAGAATTGAGGATGATTCCAATCACCTGGCCGTTTGCAACTTGGGGGCTGGATATGGTTGGGCCTTTCAAGAGGTCCAAGGACAAGAAGACCCACCTTTTGGTGGCGGTTGATAAGTTCACAAAATGGGTGGAGGCAGAGCCAGTTAGTAAGTGTGACGCGGCCACAGTGGTTCAATTCATCAAAAAGGTGAATTTCCGGTTTGGCTTTCCACACGGCATTATAACAGACAATGGTACCAATCTGTCAAAGGGTGCCATGAAGGAGTTCTGTCAACGTGAGCACATCCGGCTTGACGTGTCATCAGTGGCTCACCCCCAGTCCAATGGTCAAGTGGAGAGGGCCAATCAAGAGATCTTGAGAGGCATCAAACCCCGGCTTATGGTTCCTTTGCAACGGATGCCGGGTTGTTGGGTTGAGGAGTTACCTTCAGTGTTATGGAGCATCAATACCACACCCAACAGATCGACAGGCTACACGCCGTTCTTCATGGTTTATGGAGCGGAAGCGGTTCTTCCTAGTGACATCCGTCATGACTCGCCTCGTGTAGCGGCATATGTTGAAGAGGATAACGAGAAGGCATGGCAGGAAGCTCTTGACCTGTTAGATGAGGAGCGTGACATGGCGGCAGCCCGTTCAGTGATTTATCAGCAAGATCTGCGTCGTTATCATAGCCGCCGAGTTAGAACCAGAACCTTTCAAGAAGGAGATTTGGTGCTTCGACTCATCCAGGATCAGACGGATATGCACAAGCTATCCCCCCCTTGGGAAGGGCCTTTTGTGGTCAGCAAGGATTTGCACAATGGGTCGTACTACCTAATCGATGTTCGAGAGCACAAAGACTCACGTAAATCGGAGGAGGAGACCAACCGGCCGTGGAATATTGCTCATCTTCGGCCCTACTATACTTGAGCTACAAGCTCTGCTTATGTACATATTATGACATTGTATATATTATGATCAATATAATAAACCGGAACCTCAGCTAAAGCAGGGTATCTGTTGTTTTCTTACATCACGTGTGGTTACATGGAGCTTACAAAACGGCGTCCGGTTTACCCCTTGATTTAGCTTCTTAAAGTTTGATATCAGATCACTTGGGGGCTTGGTCGTATCCGAACCATAGCTACACCTCTTGGTCGGCGCAATGCCACAGCATCACTTGGGAGCATGGTCGAACCCGAACCATGGCTACGCCTCTTGATCGGCGTAAAGCCATAGAATCACTTGGGGGCTTGGTCGTATCCGAACCATAGCCACGCCTCTTGATCGGCGTAATGCCACAACATCACTTAGGAGCATAGTCAAACCCGAACCATGGCTACGCCTCTTGATCGGCGTAAAGCCACAGAATCACTTGGGGGCTTGGTCGAACCCGAACCATAGCAATGCCTTTTGATCGGCGTAATGCCACAGCATCAATTGGGGGCTTGGTCGAACCCGAACCATAGCAACACCTCCTGATCAAATTTGGGGCCTGGCAGCCCGTGAAAAGCCTCGACTACAACGGTTTTATTTTCCTTTTGCTAAGTTTCTTTTTCTTTTGCTAAGATTTGTGATGTTTTCAAGCCGGTGTTTATCAACCCGGTTGGGCTGTCAACTACAAGTTGTCAGTACATGACCAAGTTATAATCCGGAGACTATCAGCCCGGTCTGGTTTTGACTCATAGTCACCAGTATGGAATAAGCCGGTGTTTATCACAACCCGGAACGGTTTTGTTGTAAACCGGCATTATATAACAGGAGATACTTTTACTCCGAATTAAGGTTATTACCTTCATTACAAGGTTGGTCAGCCAACACTATGCCTAAAGGTCGCAGGTATCATATATTTCCATACTTGGTTATCTTTTACAACCTTGGTTATAAAACTTGGTCATATATATAGTTGGGTATCATGACCCGCCCGGTCGTAAACCGCCAGGGAACTTTAAGCTTTTTATCTGCAGGAACAATTGGAATAAATAGCTATGGATTATGAACATCATATCTCAAAGCATGGTGGATTAACACGCATCAGTTGCAGATAAGTATGCACGAAGGCATAACAGACCAAGTGTTTTAACTAGCCTATTACAAGGCATTTCAGTGCCCAAAGGAATAATTGTTTCTCAAAAAACATTGAAGTATGGAAGGTTAAACCGGCCCCCGGGTTATGATCACTGAGCAGCTTGACCTGCCGGCTGCGGGTCATCTTGCACCGGTTCTTCTTCTTCGTCCCTACCCAGCGGCTGGAAGTCCAGTTGTCCAGTCGATCCCAGTTAAAGCTTGGAACACAGCTTCATCGCTTATAAGGGTGGACGGTTCAATATCAGGGGCATAAGTGTGCTTACGGATTGGAGGGATCAGGCTTTGAGTTTCAAGAGCTGGTGCAGCAACCTGCTTGTTATTGATATCATAACTTGCCTGATAATGTGAAAGATCAGCTTCTTCAGCAAGTTGACAAGCCAGTGGACGTACTTCCCGGTTTATGGCGTGGAGATCTTCAGTGCAAAATTCTGATCCGTCCTCTTTCAAGCTTGGGTAGCCTTTAGCCATGTCCGTCGGATCAAGATTAGGCACCCATGCTTTTGCCCGGGTTAGCGCGGTCAGAGCGCCAGCCCTTGCAGCAGACCTCTTCAGCTCTTCTATCCGGGCAGGCAGCATAGATAGCCTGTCTAAGGTATCCTTGATCAACGTCGGGGGTGGCTTATTGTGCGAAGCGGTGTAGATAATCCGTTGTGCGCCGGTATACAGTTGCTCTATCAGCGTGTAGGTAGCTTTCAACTTCTTCTGCACATCTGAGCCCAGATGGCTAATGCGGGTTCCTGTATCATTACAAACATCAGTAAACCAGCAACGCATGAGAGGACACGTTGAAAGCATAAAGGAAGGATGCTTACCAAACACAGCAGAGGTCATAGCATGCACTTGCCGTTTTACACCAGTGAGCTCGTCAACCACCGGTTTAAGAGCGGCTTCTGCGTTTTGAGCCCTTTTTATCAAAGTGGCTTTTTCAGTCTCCCAATCCGCCCGCTCTTTGTTGAAGCCCTCTTTCAGTTTCTCCATAGCGCCTAGAGCGCGGGTCAATTCTTCCTTCGCTTTGGAGGCTTCAACTTGCTGGGTTTTGATATTCTCCTGCAGATCAGCGGTTTGGCGTTCCTTCTTGTTCAGCTCCGCCTGTAAAGAGACAGATACATAATGAGTTGACAGTACATATTTGAAGTACCAAGCACATAACAAGTTATGCCCTTAGTACTTGGGGGCTAATGCATATTTGCATTTACTCAGAAATTTTTACAAGTCCCAAACACAATACAAGTATTAAGCTTGGCACTTGGGGGCTAATGTGTGTTTGAAAAGCTGTTGATATGGGAATTCTTCTACAGTCCCGGTTCATCTTTATAAAGTTAAACCGGCCCTTGGGGACTATACCGGCGAAAGAACAGTATGGCAAATTTTAAGGAACCGGTTCATCTTAACGAGGTAATCCGATCTCTGGAGGCAAAATATGCAAAGATAAGTTGTGAAAAAAGTCCCGGTTTAGATCGGTATCATAAACCGTCACTTGGGGGCTACTAGGAATTGATAAACTACAATTGGACAAAAGAGAAAAATGGTAGTTACCTCATATCGCTCCTTCATTAAGTTTACCAAACTAGCTTCATAGTCACGGCTGGTATACAGACGGTTCAAGAAGCCAGAGTGAATATCTTGAACACTGAGGTTGGCGAAGCTTGATAAATCGGCATTCCATTTGCCTTTGCCAATAGCAGAGAGATCATCCTTGGCAGTATGCTTTGACAAAGCTACAGGGTTGCGTGGAGTGGAGTGGCAGTGCCAGTAATCATAACATCATCGTCTTGTTCATCAGTAGCTCTTGCCGGAGTTGGTGGTTTATCAGTGTCCTTCGTTTGACTGACCGGTTTGTCACCAATTCGGACAGGGCTGGTTGGCCGGTCTGCATGACTTGTAGTATCAACTTGCACTTGTTCAGCAAGGAAATCATGGTCTTGAAGCGGCGGATCATGAAGCATGGCGTCAGCATCGGTTTCTTCCAGATCTGGAGTTGTTTCCGGTTCAGCGGCTACATTTTCATCAGCCGGTTTGTTCAACCGAGCTTTCTTGCTGGGTCTTGGCTTGGCGCTGCGAAAATATAAGACATAAGCATCAGTACAGTATGAAAAGATAACATATCAAGAATAAAGACATGTGCATAAATCACCCAGGAACTGTTTTGAGAGGTGGAAGCTGCGTGGCCGAAGACTCGCCAGGGGATGAGTGAGAAGTACCCTGATAATTTGAATCAGACGGGTTAAGAGGCTGGCGAAAACAACCTGCTTTTGGGCATGAAGTATCAATGGGATAAGAGACCTCTGATCGGCGTTTCCGAACCGGACTGTTCGGTAAACCGGCGGAGGTAACTACCTGGCCGCTGTGCCGGGTTGTACGGCGAGCTTCGTGCTGCTGCGTCTTCAAAAGAAAGTTTGGATCCAAATAAGCAAGAGGGTGTGAAAATTTTACTTTCCGGTTTGCTTGACGGATTTTTGATATTGGCAAAGGATCTGAATCGGAGGAAAGAATAGTTACCTCTACGTCCTCAGCGTGACTGCCTTCAGCGTCGTCCTGATAATAATCATTGTCAATGAGATGTACGAAAAATGAACCAAGAGAGTCAAGTTCTACCTCTGATTCCGGATTACGTACATTGTCATCAACTGGTAGATCGGAAGATGCAGTGGTCCTTCTTTTGGCAGGTTTTTTAACAACCTTGGTCTTCAGATGAACTGGCTTGACCGGTTTGTCTTGCGGCTTCGCCGGTTTGTCTTGTGATGGTTTCTTGTTCCGGAACGGATCATCACCCTGTCAGAAAAATAATCACACTTTCAGAGAGTATTTGGACAGAAGCAAATTCAGATACAAAGGATTATATGATTCTTACAGCTGGTGGTTTGTTGAAGGTGCAGAAAGGGAGTAGCCCGGTTTGGGCACAGACGGCCTCCGGTTCATTCAGTATTTTCTTTACAGCCTCAGTGACTTCGTCATCTGTAAGCTGAATGTGAATGTGCCGCTGAGCATCCTTCAAACTCCCCGTGTACTCACACATCAAACCGGGGCGCCGACTTAAGGGCAGAATGCTCCAGCTTATCCAGCAATGCGCAAGATCAACTCCTGTCAAACCGTTCACCATGAAGGCTCTAAGCTTTGATAGTTGGGGAGCATAGTTGGTCCGTTCTCTTGCTGTGAGCCTCTGAGGAAATGGGTGTGTGTTGCTCAGGCATTCAGGGCGGTAACCCGGCAGGGGGTTTTCATCAGATGGAGAGGTATCCATGCAGTAAAACCAAGTTCGGTTCCACTCTTTGGGGTAACTGTGGAGTTTGGGATGGGGGAAGGTGACTTCTTTCCTCTTCTGAACCGCCATTCTGCCCAGTTCTGTATTGGGTCCATCTGAGAACTCGGTGCGACGGTTTAAATGAAAGAAATCCCTAAACAGTTCGACTGTAGGTTCCTCTTGCAGATAAGCTTCACAGAATACTTGGAAGTGGCAGATATTGGTAACAGAGTTGGGACCGATGTCTTGAGGGCGCAGCTGAAAATTGGCTAGCACATCTCGGAATTTTTTTGAACAGGGAGGGCTGAAACCTCGTCCGAGATGATCAGCAAACACGACTACTTCTCCATCCTTGGGTCTAGGAGGATTCTCCGGGCCAGGGACCCTCCAGTGGATGACATTTTTCTTGGCTAAAGCGCCCGTTTTAACAAGGTTGTTTAATTGCTCCTCAGTTACTCGAGAGGGAGCCCAATTGCACTCATAGACTTGTTTAGCCATGACAAGGAAAATCTGAAACATGAGTATTACCGATTTAAGATTTACAGTGGACAGCTATACAGCGGTATGAGGATACTAGCATATTGGTAAACCAGAGTCTGGCAATGGAACAGTGTAATGCATTGGCGGTTCAACAGGGGACTAATGGTATCTACCGGGTCATCATTTTTTCTGTGAGGTTAAACCGGCCAATCTGGTATTCAAAGGGTGTAAGAGAAGGAAGAAACAAGTTTCACATCTTGCTATGGTAATTTCAGATCTACCGCGCGTAGGAAAAACAAAATATATTCTGACCTAAATTCCAATGTACTGAAGGTTCACCAAGATGAGATGAGTTGGATATCAAACAGGTGCTGAAACTGCTAAAGCACGAGATCTATGTGGTTTAAACTACTACCGCACGAGCCCTATGTGGTTTTTGGATCTAACCCACGGATATATATAAGGGAAAAGAAGGGCGGCGACAAACACCGATGAACGAAAGAAACCCTAAGCGCAGATCTATGGTAAGAGAAAGGGGAGACTTACGGATGCTGTGGAGCAGCGGCGGCGCGCGGAGGAGCTCTGGTACGTTCAGGTCGATGCAGCGGCCAAGGTTGGTGTAGCAGTCGAAGGTTGACGGCAGCGGCCGAGGTCGAAGGTTCGGGCATCGCGAGGATGAAGATGAAGCGAAGAGGCACGAGGGGGAAACTGGAAAGACCCCCTGGCCCTATTTATAAGGAGATAAACGACAGATGCGAAAATCGAGGAGCCAGATTTTTGGATATAAGGTAATGCTGTCGCCTTGATTGTCGGAGGCTCGTTAATGACATATGACGTCACGGCGGTTTACCAAGATCCAAGAAGATGATGTCATGGCGGTTTACAAGATTGTGTGAAGATGCTGAAGAAGAAATTTTCTCAAGTATTGAGGATTGACATGAACCAGTTCAAATCAATCTAGGGCCTAATGTTGGGGATATTACCACTGGGCGTAAACCGGCCAGGAGAGGCCGGGTTAACTTCATAAGTAGTTCATCTGTATCTGAAGCCCATGAAGACAGACGGTGACGCTTCATGAAGGCCTAGGGCCCAAAGCCGGTTTAAGGCATGTAGCGACAACCCGGCATTGAGATGTAAACTTGTGTTGTAAGATACGCGTAGCAGAGACTGAGCCGGACACGATTATGAGCCAGCCTCGGAGTCTGTAAACCGATGGGCGTCAGCCCATGTATATAAGGGGACGACCCGGCGGCGGTTCAAGGACGACAGACAACAATCGAGACTCAGGCAAAGCGTATTCGCTCCCTGGTCATCGAAACCCCATCAATTCCATCACAAGTGGACGTAGGCTTTTACCTTCATCGAAGGGGCCGAACTAGTATAAAACTCTCTTGTGTCCCTTGTCCGCTTTAACCCCTTCAAGTTAACCCGTAGCGATGGCTCCACGACTAAGTCCTTTCTCTAGGACATCTGCCGTGACAAAACCACGATAGTTATATTACTCATATCATGCATATGTTGTATTGCAATGCTTAGTTTTTACATCATATACATAATATTGAATGTCATCTCCTTAGTTGACACATCATATATGTGATTGCCCTCTGCTCACTTGCTTGTTATATAAATCATATATTTGAATTATATCATGCCATGATGTTTACATAGACAACATGTATCTGAATTATGGCATGCCAACCCATTTTCTAAAGACATAATACAATTATATCATCTCATCCTGTTTACATAGTCATCATATTTTGAATTATGCCATTCTATCCGTGAATTATATCATGCCATCATGTTTCCATCGACGGCATGTTTGTGATTTATGGCATGCCAACCACTTTAATAGACACATCGTATAGTTATATCATGCCATCCTGTTTACATAGTCATCATATTTTGAAGTATGTCATTCTATCCTGTTTAGTTAGCCATCATACATATGAAATTGTGTCATGTTATCCTGTTTAATTAGCCATCATATATGTGAAATTATGTCCTGCTATTCTATTTGGTTAGACACCATAAATGTGAATTATTTCATGCCCTGTTTTCTTCCCTACTATCCATTGCACCTGTCTATCTTACAATGTCTGTACATTCAATTACTTTTCTTGTTTATCAGCCAATTCAATTGGAGGGGTTGATGGCAGTATCTGTGGGAGTAAAAACATGGTCTTCAGAAAAGATCGTGCTACCTGTCGACGCAGATAGAACCACAGTTGTACTTGCCCAAGAACCAGCCCCACCACACATAGCCCAGACTCACGTAGATTGTACCCCTACCCAGTTGGACAGAGAACCAGCTACACCCCTTCTAACCCCAACCCCAGCAAATAGTAACCCAGTTCCAGTTGACACAACACCGTCTCCACCACAGAGCACCCAAACACGAGCAGTTAGTAAGGCAACTGCAGTGCCCAAAGCACGTAGACCACCACTCCGAACCCCAAGTCAATGCTTAAAGCAGAAGAAGAATTGTTCTCAGGTCAGGTTCCATAGCTATGGTTCATACTACTTTGCTCTTGCATCACTGTATTTACTCATAGCAACTAATTTCAAATTTGAAGGATGCAATTGAAACTCCAATGGCGCAACAGGTATGTTTTAAACCTGTTTCTTTAACGTGTTTGCTGTTGTAACTTGCTCTATGTTGATTTCAGTTTTAATTGAATAAAGAGTTATGTTCTCATGCCATGCACATTACAAGTGTTGTTATTGTTGTGTAGTTTCCCACACTTATATTCTGTCTATGCTGCTTTGTCTTAAATAGATATGATTCAAACTGTCTCTATCTTGATTTGGCAACATAAACGAGAATGATATAGACCATACAGTGACCATACTACATAGATATATGTTTATTTCATGCTGTTGTCCTGTCCACCTTACTACTGAACTGGTTTACCAAAATGAGTTTCATATACAACATGGTAAACCTGTGATGTGTTCATTTGTTTCTCTTTTAGAACGCGGATAAAATACTGGAGAAGAAAAAAAGACTCATCCGTGACATTTTGGGCCGAACGAATTTTTTTTCTGTCATACTTATGACACTTCTATGGCGATAATTGTGACAAAACCCGGTATCATCATAGATGTGGTGGGGTCCTACTTCTATGACAAAAATGGGCTTTTCGTCCTAGGCGGGCCAGAGACATAGCTGCATGACATTCTTTGGGCCGTCCATGACGGAAAAAACCGTGGTAGAAGCGAGGGCGAGGAAAATATTGGGGAGTTCTCGGTTACGGTGGGTGGTCGGGGGCCGAGCGATGCGCGTTTCTCTCGTACGTACGGGCGTGTGTGCGAGGCGTTGGGCTCTAACTGAACCCGAGCAATGCGTTGGGCTCTAACTGAACCTGAGCGATTGCACTGCAGGCTACGCGTTACTGAACCTGAGCGATCGATCGATCCCTTGCTGTTAACTAAACCCGAGTGTGATTCCTTCGCTACCGCTGCTAACTGAAGCCGATCGAACACTGCTGCCTCCTTCCCTGGATGAACAGTGAGCGTTGTTGAGGGGGTTTGGATGAACAGTTCCCAGTGGGGGGTTGGATGAACAGGACCCCGTGGTAGTAGAGGCCGTTGCCACTGGATGAACAGTACCCCGATCGATCGAGCGGTTGGATGAACAGGACCCCGTGGTGGGCTGGATGAACAGGACCCCGTGGAGGGTTGGTTGAATAGTAGCCAGTGGAGGGTGAGGGAGTCCTAGACTAAGGGGTCCTTGGGCGTCCGGCCTGTTATCTATTGGGCCGGACTTATGGGCTATGAAGACATGAAGGCCGAAGACTATACCCGTGTCCGGATTGGACTCTACTTGGCGTGGAAGGCAAGCTAGGCGATCGATTATGAAGATTTCCTCCTATGTAACCGACTCCATGTAACCCTAGATCTCTCCGGTGTCTATATAAACCGGAGGGCATAGTCCGGATAGACAGATTCATTACCATATACTCATAGGCTAGACTTCTAGGGTTTAGCCATTACGATCTCGTGGTAGATCAACTCTTGTAACACTCATATTCATCAAGATCAATCAAGCATGAAGTAGGGTATTACCTCCATAGAGAGGGCCCGAACCTGGGTAAACATTGTGTCCCCCGTCTCCTGTTACCATCGATCCTAGACGCACAGTTCGGGACCCCCTACCCGAGATCCGCCGGTTTTGACACCGACATTGGTGCTTTCATTGAGAGTTCTGTTGTGCCGTCGACGAAAGGTTCGATGGCTCCTTCGATCGTCAGTCATGACGTGATCCAGGGAGAAACCTTCCTTCCCGGACAGATCTTCGTATTCGGCGGCTTCGTACTGCGGGCGAACTCGCTCGGCCACCTGGAGTAGGTCGATAGCTACGCCCCTGGCCATCAGGTCAGATTTGGAAGCTTGAACTACGTCGCGGACATCCGTGGAGACTTGATCTTCGATGGATTTGAGACCGCGGCGATCGCTCTTCTTCTCTCCGATGAACATGAACCAAATCTGTCATCGGAACACACCCAGGAGATGGATCCTGTTGCTGCAACGGCCTCAGTCCCGAAGCAGGTCATCCCCTCCGAGGCCATAAAGTCCGCGGCGTTGGAGCCGCACACGGACTCGACATCCTGCAATGCTTGCGTCAACGGAACCCCGGACTCGTTTCCGGCTGCACGTTCCGGACCGGATACACCCGCGGACACCGAGCTGGATCGGTTGTCGATTTTCGTATTTAGCGCCGAGACGTCTTCCAGCATTCGCCTTTGGGTGACGTACTAAATTCTTTGAAGAACTTGTCCTTGGAGGAAGACTCACAGTCGAACTATGTTCAGTTCGAGCTAGAGGCGGACGATGAGGAATTTTGCTTCCCACCCGCCACCCACTTCATAGCCACCGTCGACGACTTAACCGACGTGCTTGACGATGGCTCCGAAGACATCACCGGTATGGACGACGATGTCGACGATGAGCAAGGCCAAGACCCGCCATTCACTGAACGTTGGACGGCCATCTCTTCGTACGACGTATACATGGTTGATACACCCAAAGGATCTGGCGACGACAAAGAAGAGCCAGATAAGAATAAACCTTCTGAGACGCAGTCCAAGCGCCGGCGCCCCAAACGCCGTTCTAAGCCTAGCCGCTCAAAAGATAGCAACACTGGTACCGGAGAAAAATAGCACTCCGGGTGATACCGAAAACAATGAAGACCTTGTCGGTGCTGCATCCGAACAGGAGGAACATGACGACAGACAAGACAACCCTGATGAGCAGGCCATAGAAGATGACTCGGGGGACGATAGTTACCGTCCACCCTCCAAAGAGGAGACAAGCCTCGGCAACGAAGATTTCATCATGCCTGAGGACCCTTTGGAGCAGGAGCGCTTTAAGCTTCAACTCATAGCTACCGCAAGGAGCCTGAAAAAGAAACAGCAGCAGCTTCAAGCTAAACAAGATCTGCTCGTCGATAGATGGACTGACGTCCTGACAGCGGAAGAATGCGGCCTCAAGCGCCCAACCAAGAGCTACCCAAAACGCAGACTGCTACCTCAATTCGATGAGGAGGCACCGGAGCACACATCTCCCTCGCGTAATGCGGAACGACCACCACGTGGTCGAGACAGGGCGGCGGACCGGCCACCACGCGGTCGGGATAAAGCGGCAACTCAGGCCAAACAGCATCCTGCCCAACCGCCCCGCAAAAATAAAGACGGAAGAATTCGGGGTCACACGTATGACCTCCGGCAGACCCTGGACAGTAGAGAAGGACATACAAGATCGATCTACGGATCGCGAGAACGTGCCTCGAGGCACGAAGACGGCTACCTATCCGGACGTGACAAACCTAACCACACCCAGTCTGAGTGCTGCAGACGGACTCCATCAGAGCTACGCCGCGACACGGCACGGTACAGAGGTGCCACACACCCTCTCTGCTTTAAACACGAGGTACTGTATCATGAATTCCCCGAGGGATTCAAGCCCGTCAACATCGAATCATACGACGGCACAACCGATCCCGCAATATGGATCGAGGATTTCATTCTCCATATTCATATGGCTCGAGGAGATGACCTCCACGCCATTAAATACCTCCCACCCAAGCTCAAAGGGCCAGCTCGGTACTAGCTTAATAGCCTGCCTGAAAATTCTATGGGCAGCTGGAAGGACTTGGAAGAAGCTTTCCTAGACTACTTCCAAGGAACATATGTCTGGCCACCAGACGCCGACGATCTAAGCCACATAGTTCAACAATCTGGAGAATCAGCCAGAAAATTCTGGACTAGGTTCCTAACCAAAAAGAACCAGATCGTTGACTGCCAGCATCCGGGACGAATGGCTCGCCCGCCACCTCGGCCAAGAAAAGCCGAGGTCCATGGCAGCCCTCACGACACTCATGACCCGCTTTTGTGCGGGAGAGGACAGTTGGCTGGCTCGAAGTACAAATACGGCCAACGAAACAAGCCCCTCTGAGGTAAAAAACAGCACCGACAAGTTACGGCGCAACAGAAACAAACGCCGAAGCAACGGCGCTAACACCGATGACACAACAGTTCATGCCGGATTCAATGCTTCCAAGTCCAGCCAATGAAAGAAGCCCTATAAAAGGAGCAGTGGAAAACCATCCAGCTTGGACCGCATACTCGATTGTCCTTGCCAAATACATGGCACCCAAGACAAACCGGCCAACCATACTAACAGAGATTGCCGGGTATTTAAACAAGCCAGCAAGGTAAATAGCAGAAACAAAGAAGCGGAATTACAGAGCGAGGACGATGACGAAGAGCCCAGGCAGCCGAACACTAGGGGGCAGAAGAAATTTACCCCTGAAGTCAAAACGGTGAACATGCTATACGCTACACATATCCCCAAAAAGGAGCGCAAACGCGCACTCAGGGACGTCTACGTGGTAGAGCCCGTCGCCCCGAAGTTTAATCCGTGGTCATCATTCCCGATCACCTTCGACCGTCGAGACCATCCGACTAGCATCCGGCACGGCGGTTCAGCCGCACTGGTCCTCAATCCAATCATTGACGGATTTCACCTGACTCGATTCCTAATGGACGGCGGTAGCAGTCTCAACCTGCTCTATCAGGACACAGTACGTAAAATGAGCATTGACCCTTCACAAGTCAAGCCCACGAAGACTACCTTTAAAGGAGTCATACCAGGCGTAGAGGCCCGTTGTATGGGCTCAATAACGGTGGAAGTAGTATTCGGTCCCCCAGATAACTTCCGAAGCGAAGAGCTAACCTTCGATATCGTCCCATTTCGCAGCGGCTATCACGCACTGCTCGGACGAACCGCATTCGCTAGATTCAATGCGGTGCCACATTATTCTTATCTCAAGCTCAAGATGCCTGGTCCACGTGGCGTCATTACAGTAAATGGAAACACGAAATGCTCCCTCCATACAGAGGAGCAAGCACAGCGTGGCCTTCTCAAGCAGCACTACTATCCGGTTTCCGAGCCCCTGGACACCATTAAGAGGGTCCGGACTATACTGCAGCAGGACAGCCCGGCTTGTCACGGGCCAAACTAGCAAAATTCGCCCTCCGTCCAAGCCCAGATGAGGCAATGGTATTAGTATCGCGAGCACATAAGCTACGCACTCATGGGTACTGACGGAAGCACAACTCGCTCGCGATCCACAGTACGGCTTGATAGACCCTGGGATTTGCACGCTTCTGCTTTTTCTTTGTACAGGTCTTCTTCTCTTTTCAATAGCTATACGGACGACCTGCCTGCAGAACACTCCAAGGAAGCAAGGGGCTCCGGCATACACAAGAACCCCCAGGTGGTTTCTAATAAATGATTCATCTACTTGTTTTACATACCCGCATGCAGCTCGCCCTTGGTTACGGCATTTTCAATGGCCTTACTTGCTTATCGCATTACTGGTACAAAGTACGCCTTGACGTACCGATTACATAACAACGGTGAATAAATAGTGGCGTCGGCCCATTACTTCATTTTTTCCGTTCACCCACCTCAGTATTTATTACTCACTACACACGTACACCATGGTACGTACTAATACGCCAGGGGCTTAAGTACACCCTACATCACGGCAATAAAAGTCCGAACACTTTTACAGTACAGTTCGGCACCCCGAACTTATAGCATTATATGCATCGGCTCCGAATCATGTCTTTGGTCAATAGTTGGGTTGCCCGACTCCTGTGCTTACTACCTTACGTTCCGCTATATCGGCTAGGGTAGTAAAGGGAGAACTACTGCGATTGTGTCCCGGTTCTTCCGGACGAGCACCTCAGTAGAGAAAGCCGAAAACTGACTGTCATGATGCGGCGAGAGCCGGTCAGCTGTTCGTGAGGTTCCAAATCGTTGGAGATTTTTCCCGCTTCTTGCGAAGAATCGGTTCTTCCGATTAGGCGTGTATAGCGCCCCTAATTCGGCCTTCCGAATACCAGGGGCTTCGCTAACTTTATTAATTGTCAAACTCCTATGGCTAAGTGGGGGCGGTAAAGGCCGCATAGTCTGATTGCCTTGTTCGTTGCGCTAAACACCTCCTTTAAGGACCAGAATGTGGAGTAAAGAGTGTTTAGATTTATCCCGAACACCCCCGTAATATCTACATGGGGGCAGAAGCCGACGACTGGTCATCCCTCAGATTTAACAAACGGCTGCACAGGAAGTAAAATTTAAAAATCACATACATTATACTACATAACATCCTTGTTCCACATTACAGGGCAAGATAATACACATGTCCTTACGGGAATATAATATCCTTCGAACATTTCTCCGCCACAAGGCGGGACCCCTCCAGGACACCATCAAAATAATGCTCGGGTCGACGATGCTCCTTGCCCTCCGGCGGTCCCTCGGTCATCACCTTCTTGGCATCCAGCTTCGCCCAATGCCTCTTGACGTGGGCAAAGGCCATGCGCGCACCTTCAATGCAGACCGACCGCTTTACGGCTTTGAGCCGCGGACAGGCACTCACAAGCCGCTGCACAAGTCCGAAGTAGCTGCCAGGCATTGGATCGGCAGGCCAAAGCCGGACTATAAAGTTCCTCATGGCTAGCTCTGCCAACCTGTGTAGCTCGACCAACTGCTTTAGCTGGTCGCTGAAGGGCACCGGATGTTCGGATCCCAGATATTGGGACCAGAACAGCTTCTCCGTAGACATCCCTTCCTCGGCTCTATAATGCTCGGCCGCATCCGACGCACTGTGCGGCAGACCTGTCAATGCCCCTGGAAAACCAAAATTAAGGATAAGTACAAGGGACGTTGCTTCTACACGCCCGCTCTGCATGGTGAAGAACTTACCCGCCGCAATCTTCTTGGCCATCTCGACTTCCTGGAGGGCTCTCTGGGCTTCGGCTCAAGCATCCTGAGCGCTCTGGCGAGCCTTCATCAATTCGGACTCCTGCGCCTTAAAATCACACTCCAAGGACTCAAATTTCTCTATCACGCCCTGGAGCTGCTGCTGTGCCTCGCCAACCTGGCCCTCGTGCTTCTCGCGCAAAGCGCGTTCCTTGGCCGCTTTGTCCTCGGCCTCGGCTAGCGCCTTCTTAAGGGTTGCCACCTCAGTTATGGCCCCTAATAAAGTTTATGACACTTTTAATCCGGCCGATTCATTTTTTCGAAATGTACCCACGGGTTACTGCATACCTTGGCTATCCTCCAACTGCTTCTTTATGCGGCCGAGCTCCTCCTCGGCCCGCTCCAATTTCTGCTTCAGTCCGGAGACCTTCGCAGCATGAGCAGTGGCAGCCTGCAGCGATACCTGCTTATTCACATAGACAACTCAAGTTAGACTCCTGCGATTTTTTGATCCTCTGTTAGGCTTTTCTTCCCGAACACCAAACAGAGTATCAGGGTCTACTGTCTATACTGTGATACTTTTCCTATAATCACATTACTTACCTCAAAGCCTGTTAGAAGGCCAGTGCAGGCTTCGGTCAGTCCGCTTTTAGCGAATTGAACCTTCTCTATTACCGTGTCCATAAGGACACGATGTTCATCCACGATAGAGGCGCCTTGCAGCGCCTCCAGCAGATTATCCGGTGCCTCGGGTTGGACAGAGGTCACCGGTGGGACAGGCACGCTCCCTCCTTGGGGGGAATGCCGTTCGTTGGACCCCGGAGCCGTATAGATTTCCGGAATGGTATCCGGCTGAGGTCCGAAGGGAACTCGGACCCCGTCACCAGTCTCCATGGGGGCTTTTTCCCCCGTATGTCTGGCGTCCGAGGAGTCATCCTGGGGCGTCACCCCGATGATCTTCGGGACCTCCCCCCCGCCTGGAAGGCCTTTTTGGACACCACCTCGTCATCACCCCTGAGTGAGGCGGATGAGCGGGTGGCGGAGATATGCTAGCCATCTCCTCTGTGTCCAGCGAATCCTCTGTCGAGGATCGCGGGGAGTCACCGTGCTCCGGACTGCAATAACAAACGTTTACGATATGTCAATATTACAAACCAGGAAAGCCAGACTTTTGCGAATTTCGGTACTTACGAAGCAGCCCGAGGCATGGTCTGGCGAGGTCGTTTCGGACTACTGTCGACGTCCCACGCGAAGTTATCTGCGAGGGAGCCTTTAACCCTTTTAGGCGCTTCCGCCTCCGGGCTTGTGGGGGCCGCTCTCTTCTTCTTCCCCACTTCAGGTGGGAAGTCGTTTTCCTCTTCCCCTTCATCGTTGTCGTCAGCGGACGAAGAGGAAGTCTCGCTTTCGGACGTCTCGTCCGGAGTGCTTCTCCGGCAAAGGCCCTTCTTGGCCCCTTGGGCCGCCTTTTTAGCCTTCTTCTCCGGCACCTCATAAGGTGCAGGGAACAACATATTCTCCAATAATGGAAATTCCTGGTCCTCGGGCAGCGGAGCCGGACAGCTGATCTCCCCGGCCAACTTAATCCAGGCCTGAAAATAGGGGGAGGAAGCTTAAGTTTCCTCTCATAATATGCTAGTAGGGGATGCTCCTTGAAAACATTAAAGGAACTGACTGGATTGGGCTGGCGCTTTAAACTAAGCCCGCGGTCTTCGATCGTAGGCGGTGGCGTCTCGCCGGCCTTGAAGAGCACATTCCAGATTTCTTCGTGCGTCGTGCCGAAGAGCCCCAGCAGCGTCTAGTGCTTGGACGGCTCTAACTCCCACAAATTACAAGATCGGCGTTGGCACGGAAAGACCCGACGAACAAGCATGACCTGGACCATGTTGACGAGCTTGATTTTCCTTTCTATCATGTTCTGGATGCACGTCTGGAACCCAGTCAGCTCGTCCGAGGGACCCCATGTCAGGCCGCTCTCTTGCCAGGAGGTGAGCCGCATCGGGATTCCGGATCGGAATTCGGGGGCCGCCAACAAGTTAGCATCGCCTGGCTCGGTGATGTAGAACCACCCCAATTGCCACCCCTTCACCGTCTCCGCAAACGAACCTTCGGGCCAGGTGACGTTGGGCATCTTGCCGACCATAGCGCCTCCGCATTCTGCTTGCTGGCCGCGCACAACTTTCGGCCTCACATTGAAGGTCTTCAGCCATAGGCCGAAGTGAGGCGGGATGCGGAGAAAAGACTCACAGACGACGATAAACGCCGAAATATTGAGGATGAAGTTGGGGGCTAGGTCATGAAAATCCAGCCCATAGTAAAACATCAACCCGCGGACAAATGGGTGAAGAGGGAACCCAAGCCCGCGGACGAAATGCGTAAGGAACACAACCCTCTCGTGGGGCTCGGGAGTGGGGACGATCTGTCCCTTGGCCGGAAGTCGATGAGCGATCTCTTTGGCCAGATATCCGGCCTCCCAGAGCTCCTTGATGTCCTTCTTCTTGACGGAAGAGGCCATCCACTTGCCTCCAGCTCCGGATCCGGACATCTTTGGAGTATTTTCTCGAACAAGAGAGAAGCTAAGGCTTGGGCGCTGGAGCTCAAGGACGGAAAGGCTGAGGAAGAGAAAGGGTGTGGGTGGAAGAAGGGAGTCCTTACCCCCTTATAGAGGCGGCGAATGTCAAACGCCTCCCTGCGCGCCTTAAACTCGCCTATTCCCAAGGGCCGTGTAAACGACACGGTTGGGTTACCCATGCCCGCATTGATGAGAACCCCGCAATAGGGGGGCACGATCTCTGCTTCGACAAGACGTGACAGTAGCAACCGCATTTTGAAACATGGGATGGCAGAAGAAAAACGGTTCGAAATTGTGACCGGACGGGCGTGATATCACGTTACAGGAAGCTGTCAGCAGATGGTACTCGTGTAAGATATATATATTCTCTCTGCGGTTGTGCATGGTGTGTAATAGGTCCGGATACAATCATCACATTCGAAGACTATCTTGGAGTTCGGAAGGAGGGGAGCCCGCCTTGTAATGTCGAAGACAATCTGCGCACCGGACTCCTCGTCATTGAAGCCAGGTTCAGGGGCTACTGAGGGAGTCCTGGACTAAGGGGTCCTCGGGCGTCCGGCCTATTATCTGTTGGGCCGGACTGATGGGCTATGAAGACATGAAGGCCGAAGACTATACCCGTGTCCAGATTGGACTCTACTTGGCGTGGAAGGCAAGCTAGGCGATCGATTATGAAGATTTCCTCCTATGTAACCGACTCCATGTAACCCTAGATCTCTCCGGTGTCTATATAAACCGGAGGGCATAATCCGGATAGGACAGATTCATTACCATATACTCATAGGCTAGACTTCTAGGGTTTAGCCATTACGATCTCGTGGTAGATCAACTCTTGTAACACTCATATTCATCAAGATCAATCAAGCAGGAAGTAGGGTATTACCTCCATAGAGAGGGCCCGAACCTGGGTAAACATTGTGTCCTCCGTCTCCTGTTACCATCGATCCTAGACGCACAGTTCGGGACCCCCTACCCAAGATCCGCCGGTTTTGACACCGACAGAGGGCTGGTGGACCAGTAGCCGATGGAGGGCTGGATCAATAGTAGCCCATGGAGGGGTGGTTGAACAGGACCCCCGTGGAGAGGGCTGGTTGAACAGTAGCCGGTGGAGGCTGGATGAACAGGAGCCCGTGGATGAATACTCGCAGGTGGAGGCTGGAGGAGGTCGACGGTGGATGAACAGGAGCCCGTGGAGGCTGGAGGAGGTCGACGCTGGAGATGAACAGTATCCTGTGGAGTCCCGTTTTGCGGTACGCCACACCCCTCCCAATGAACAGGACCCCCGTTTCGACCGTCGCGCTCCAACACAAGTCTGTTTCCTCCGTTTTGCGGTACGCCACACCCCTCCCGATCAACAGGACCCCGTTTGGACCGTAGGAGGTCTGCTTCCTGCGTTTTGCGATACGCCAGACCCCTCCCGATGAACAGGATCCCGTTTCCACCGTGGCCGGTCGAACACAAGGCCATTTCCTCCATTCTGCGGTACGCCAGGCCTCGTTTCCATCGCCTGTTCCGTCCAAGCCGGTTGGCTCCCGATGAACACGACGACGCATTCCGTTCCGACCCAGCCGGTTGGCTCCCCATGAACACGACGAAGACGCAGTTTCTTCGTTCCGACCCAGCCATGTACACGAGCCCTGGCCGTACGTATGCGCGAGTAGGCATTCGAGACCCCACCCGTATGTACGTACGTGGCCATATTTACTTTCTAGCACCCTGGGCGCTGTACGTACTTGTAAATGCTATGTGCGCGCCTCTACTACCACACGTGAGCGCCTCTACATTGACCAGTATGTACGTACACGTTCGTGACCAGAATGACAATGCTATGTACGCTTCGACCGGGTGGGTCCCGATTGTCAGGCACTTCCTTGCGTGCGAAGATGTAGATGGTGGGTCCCAGCAGTCATGGGGGAAATGTTTTTTACGCAAAATACGGTGGCTCGTCCGGTGGGTCCCTGCTGTCAGGTGGAGGAATAATTATTTTGCGCGTAATAAGGAGGCACTTCCTTGCTGCGGCCATGGACCCAGCTGCCAGCCTCTCCACGTACAGTACTCTTCCGATGGAAGTCGTTCCTTGACCACCACGCCGCGCCGAGAGCACCAAGGCGGTGGACGATGGCGAGGCCTAGGAAGGAGACGACGCGGAGCCGGGGAAGACATAGCAGTGGAAGCCCACGTAGAGAGGAGTACGAGGGTTCACTGGTTCGGCTGCGGTGTGAGGCTGCCGTCGCCGCAGAATAACAGGGGTTGTGGGTGAGTAGAGGCGGATGGCCTGGCTAGCGTTGGGAGTAGTAGGGGGCGGTGAGGCCTCTGCGGCATCACAGCCGGCCACAGGAAGCAGGAGCACGCGGTACGACGGACGCTGGTTTGGGCGGCTGGAGCAACAAGACCAGAGGTTTAAGAAGCACTATGGCCGTTGGATGGACATCGTACGGTCACTGGAGCTAGAATCCTTCATATTGACTAAGTTGACAAAGCCCTCCGTCCCCGTCAACTTAGTAGGCCCAC